>NW_026967582.1:300000-487952 GCF_028390025.1 Pseudophryne corroboree | reverse complement strand
AACCACAAAATATGTGACATGTCAGAATTGAATAGTCGGCATGCACTGGTATATAAAAAAACACTTAATGATAAATTTTCCACAAGTATCTTTAAGAAACCAACGGATAAAAACACTTTGTTGCTGGCATCCAGCTTCCACCCGCAGCCTTTAAAGAAGGGATTGCCATTCTCACAATTGTTGAGAGTGGCACGTATTACATCAGATGTCACCAAGTTACCTGAGGCTTTGGCTGAGATGGGACAGACCTTCATTGACCGGGGCTATGATAAACGAGAGGTACAGAATGCAGTCACCAGATGCCTTGAACGGAAACGAGATGATCTACAGACACCTTGCAATAAGGCAAAGGAGTTGGACCGCATGGTCTTCATTAGCACATATGCCATTACCTCTGGGTTGGTGAAAAAGTCCATACTTAAACACTGGCACATCTTGCGTACAGATCCAGCATTGGGCGGAGTATGTGAGAAGACTCCTCTATTCAGCTACAAGAGGAGTAAGAATCTCAAAGAACGTGTAGCATACTCAGATATCAGCCCGAGAGTGGCAAACAATACGGGCTGGCTCAATCCGCAAGTGGGATCGTATAAGTGTGGTTCCTGTGCTAATTGCAGCTATATGCTGACAGGGAACAAATTTGTTCACCCGACCAGGGGTGATGTGTATACTTTGAAACACAGAATGACATGCGAGACTAAGTTTGTCACATACGCGATCATATGTCCGTGTAAAAAAGTATACATAGGCAAGACTATTCGTATGCTCAAGGAGCGAACTTCCATGCACCGATCATCAATTAAGAAGGCAATTACGAAAGTAGAACCAAGCACTCCACCCGTAGCCAAGCACTTTGCGCAGTGTGGACATAACATAAAGGACTTCAAATGCATGCCTCTTGATCACATTCCACCATTGAGGAGAGGAGGTGACAGAGGCAGGATGCTGCTTAAGCAAGAAAGTAGATGGATTTACCAACTAAAGTCGCTTGCACCCGAAGGTCTTAATGAGGAATTTTTATTAACACCATATCTACAATAGTATACTTGATGGGTACTTGTAATGATCCAGGTCCGACGTAATACTTAGACCAGTTATTAGGATTGATTTAGGAACAGGTGTTGGTTCTGATAGGGGTGTTGGCAGTTAATAACTCCATGTTGATATGCACGGTTTTTATGGTGGGTTGGGTATCAATAAGTTGTTACCTGTCATGAATTGATAGATGTGCTGCACTTGGCACGATTATAGTATTATGAAAGATTTATCATTAAGTGTTTTTATATACCAGTGCATGCCGACTATTCAATTCTGACATGTCACATATTTTGTGGTTGGCGCTGGTGGCTGATTGTTAGATATATACATCAGCTCTATCCCAGTACCATTTTGTTTGTATATGTGAACTTGGGCAGAAAATGCCATGTACCCACTTTGAGCTCTCTCCCACATCGGCTGAGGTGTAGCTGTCCCTGTTGCTAGGCAACGGAGAAGTATGCACCGGCAACGTCACTGGATTATCCAAGTGACGTTCCTTCCTGCGTTGAGTGATCCCGTTGCCCGGCAACGCGGTTGCCGTCGCGGCCGCGTCACAACGTGACGACGTTGACGGCAGATCCAGCGTTGCCTGGAGGCTGGTGACTCACCGTGTGTGGCCTGATGAACCGCTGCGTCCACCTGGATTGGCGCATGTGGTTGACGTCATCTGGAGGGACTCCGGTGATGCGGGCTGCACGTGGAGCAGGAACGATAAGCTGAGTGGTGGGAGTGTTCGCAAGGGCCATTTGACAGGTGAACACACTGTGTAATAATTGTTAAGGGTAGATAAGTGCATGTTTTGTGTTTGAATGTTAGGATTCTCCCCTGATGACGGTTTTGTCCGAAACGGCTGTTGGGAGCCGCTCCTGGTTTGGATTTGGTCCCCAGGATATGCTGAATCATGCTGCATTATAAAGAATGATAAGTACATTTCATATCTACGCATAATTGAACTTGTCTCAACATTGAAAGGATCATTAAAATAACTTTTTTGAATGGTGGAGTGCTGGTTTTACCTGATCATAGCCCCGGTTGGAGTCTGTTGGTGAGGATTTACGCATATTGAATTACATTCACCGAGCACCCATGGATTGATTTGAGGAAATTTGGTGTCTGTGCGGTCTATTGATTGATATATATATATATATATATATATATTTATTGTCCCTTATTCCTTTATTTTATTTATTTATTGTTCTGTATATACACCTTATATTGATTGTCCCACTCGTTTTGATTTTCAGAAGGTAGCAGGGAGTTAGCACTAATTAAAAAAATGGGTGTGGCCGAGATTGGTAATCTCACGCAATGCATGTCGTGCATGATGTATGCGCACCTGGCACAACAGTCTGAGTGTGGGTACATCTGTGTGAGATGTGAGCGTACGGCCGCCCTGGAAGCCTAGGTAACTGATCTAGAGCGGACTGTTATGCTACTAAGGAGCATTCACAATCTCAAGCAAAGTTTAGCTAGAACAGTGGAGGAGTTGCTGTTATGATTCCAGCACTCTGGTCTGAGGAGATCTTATTGCGAGGACCGGAGTACTGGAACGAGATGCTGGGAAAGGGAGCGGGAATGGAAAATAGCCCCTTGCGCCCTAACTCCGTTGTCTCGCCCGTGCTGTCAGAAATCCCCTGCGAGACTATGGTTGCTTGAGCCCATGGCAGCCGCGTTTGAAGGGCGGATTATGTCTGCCCAACTCCGATGCCCCCCAGTCTTAGTGAGAGACAAAGGGAAATCCGAGACAGGGTGATAACAAGGGGCCCTCTGACTAAACAACCAGGCCAGGGGCTACAAGCTAACTCAAAACTAGAATATGTGCGGAAAAACCGCCAGAGAAAAGGACAACCAAAATATCCACTTGTCCACCTCTCCTACCCGGCACCGCCGAGTTCCAGAGAGGACTTGTGGAAGCGGAACCCTCCGCAAATGCTCCAACAATAGAAGATATAAAGATAAAGTGGCTGAGCCGCAACACACGGCAGAGCCGCAACTCACGAAACACCACTCGATGTTAAACGGTGATCAGTCAGGACTCCAGGGAACAAAACGACTTCCTGGGATGAGATGACAACTCCCGAATACAGGACTTCTGAGGACAGGAATGACCGGATACAGCAGGACTGGAAACAGACTCTCAGCAAACCAAAGCAGCATGCAGGAAGCTATTACCGGCGTCTGTGAGAAGCCCTGGGAAGGTACTTAACAGGGAGTCCTCCAATCAGCTGCTTAGAGCCTGATTGGAATAAATGCCATGCAGCTGCCTTGCTGCACGGCCGGGAGGACAGGTGTATGTGCTTGTTCATTAAGCCCAGCAACGGGGAACGCGGTCCGCCAGTGGCATCCCCATTGCTAGGGTCCGTGCGGCTCAGCGCGCCCGGCGTCTAGCGTTGCTAGGGAGCCGGCGGCTGAACGCGCACGGCGTCCCTAGTTTCTAGGCGCCGGGCCGCGCGGACAAGCGGACCCCGGCGCCTAACAGTACCGCCCCCTTGAGGAGGGGTCAAGGAACCCCTAAAGCCAGGTTTCTGAGGAAATTCCCGAAAAAATGCCCTCTTGAGCCTAGGGGCATGAAGATCCTTATCCAGGACCCAAGACCTTTCCTCCGGACCATAGCCTTTCCAGTGAACCAAAAAATAAAGCCGACCCCAGGATAATTTGGAATCGAGAACCTTCTCTACCAAGAACTCCTGCTGTCCCTGTACATCCACTGGAGATCTACCCTGAAAGATCCTCCGAGGAAACCTACTGGAAGAAACGTATTGTTTCAACAGGGAACAATGAAACGCATTTCCAATCCTGAGAGATCTTGGTAAACGTAGCCGAAAGGCAACTGGGTTGACTCTTTTAATAATAAGAAATGGCCCAATAAATTTGGGTCCCAGTCTAGCCGAGGATTGTCGAAGCCTGATGTTGCGAGTCGACAACCACACCCTATCTCCCACCTTAAAGGTGCAAGGACGTCGGAGCCTGTCAGAAAATTTCTTCTCTCGAAAGGCCGCTTGTCTGAGAGCAAGGTGCACTTTTTTCCAAATTGCTCTGAGCTGGGAGGTCAATGCCAGCGAGGAGACTGGAAAATGATGAAAAAAAGAATTAGCTCTGGGGTGAAAACCAAAAACTGAAAAGAATGGAGACTCTTTAGTGGAGGAATGACAGGAATTATTGTAAGCAAATTCAGCCAAAGGAAGAAACTCGGACCAATCATTCTGGAGTTTGGCTGAATACAAGCGCAGATATTGTTTCAATGACTGGTTAACTCGTTCGGTTTGCCCGTTGGATTGTGGGTGATAACCGGATGTTAATGACAGTTTCATCTTTAATGAAGCACAAAAACATCTCCAGAATTGTGCGATAAATTGTGGACCCCGATCAGAAACAATATCAGTGGGTAACCCATGAAGCCTAAAACACATGGTGGAGGAACAAAACTGCCAACCCTTGAGCAGAAGGCAATCGGGGAAGAGCAATAAAATGAGCCATTTTACTAAAACGGTCCACTACCACCCATATGACTCGGAATCCGGCTGAAAGGGGAAGGTCAACCTCAAAATCCATGGAAATATGAGACCATGGCCTGAGAGGGACACTTAAGGGCATAAGTTGCCCGATAGGCAAGGAACGGGGAACCTTATGCTGTGCACAAACCGGACATGAAAAAAAAATTCCCTAACGTCTTTGGACATACTAGGCCACCATACTGAGCGAGAGACTAACTCCAATGTCTTAGTGATTCCCGGATGCCCTGAAACCTTGTTGTCATGGAATTCAGTTAAAACAGTAGCTCTCAAAAATTCAGGAACGAAAAGACGACCAGCAGGAGTAAATCTAGGAGCTTGGTGTTGAAGCTGGTTTAACTGGGTAAATAAATCCTGTGTGAGGCCTGCCCGGATGACCGAAGATGGAAGTATTGGGGTAACAACAGGATTGTTATTGTGAACCGTAAGAAAACTACGTGACAGGGCATCAGCTTTAGTATTCTTGGAACCAGCCCTGAAAGTGATAATAAATTTGAAACAAGTAAAAAATAATGCCCAACGTGCCTGCCGGGCATTAAACCGTTTAGCTGATTCAATGTGTTGCAGGTTCTTATGGTCAGTCAATACCTAAATAGTATGCTTTGCTCCTTCCAGCCAATACCTCCACTCCTCAAAAGCCCACTTTACCGCCAGTAACTCCCGATTACCAACGTCATAATTGGATTCAGCGGAGGAGAACTTCCTGGACATAAAGGCACAAGGATGTAACTCCAAAGACTCCGGATCCTTTTGAGAAAGGACAGCCCCCCACTCCAACCTCTGAGGCATCAACCTCCACAACAAAAGGGCAATTCCGGATTAGGATGTCTGAGGACTGGAGCTGAGACAAAGGCTTATTTGAGGGCCCGGAAGGACAACTCAGCTTCATGCTACCAGTTGGTAGGATCCGCTCCTTTCTTAGTCAGAGCCACAATGGGAGCTACCAGGTCAGAAAAAGAATGAATGAACCTCCTATAATAATTCGCAAACCCTAAAAAGCGCTGAATTGCTTTTAAATTGGTGGGTTGCGCCCAATTAAGGATGGCCTGAAGCTTCTTGGGTTCCATGCAAAATCCCTGAGAGGAAATTATGTACCCTAAAAAAGATACTTCCGTGACGTGAAATTCACACTTCTCCAGCTTGGCATATAAATAATTCTCACGTAACTTTTGAAGAACCAGACGCACCTGGGTGATATGTTGTTCCATCAATTCAGAAAAAATCAAGATGTTGTCTAAATAAACGACCACGAATTTCCCTAGGAAGTCACGGAGCACATCATTTATGAGGTCTTGAAAAACTGCTGGAGCATTAGACAGGCCGAACCGCATCACCAGGTATTCGTAGTGACCTGACTGAGTACTGAAAGCCGCCTTCCACTCATCTCCAGATTTAATTCGGATGAGGTTGTAAGCTCCTCTCAGGTCAATTTTAGAAAAAATCACAGCAGAACGTAACTGATCAAATAGTACAAAAATCAACGGCAAAGGATAGGTGTTTTTGACTGAGATCTTATTCAGGGCTCTAAAATCAATGCATGGTCTAAGCGAGCCATCCTTCTTCCCCACAAAGAAAAAAACAGCACTTAAAGGGGATTTTGATGGTCTAATAAAACCTTTCTGTAAGCTCTCCTGAATATAGTCATTCATAGCCAAAGTTTCTGGCCCGGACAATGCATATAATCTTCCCTTTGGCAATGCGGCACCAGGAATTAGCTCAATAGCACAATCATAAGGCCGATGGGGAGGCAGAATGTCCGCATTACCTATGGAGAAAACATCGGCAAACTCCTGGTATTCCACAGGAATGAGTTCTGGAATGATAGCTGCTACTCTGACTGGAAACTAAATACATTCCTTACCACAAAAAGTACCCCATTGTGAAATCTCCCCGGACCGCCAATCAATGGTGGGATTATGAAAGGCCAGCCAAGGGTGACCCAGAACAACTGGAACTGCTGGGCAATGTGTAAGATAGAACTCAATTTTTTCGGAATGTAAAGCTCCTACTGTAAGTAGCACGGGAGGTGTACGGTGAGAAATAACCCCATTGGAAAGCGGACTCCCATCTAAGCCATGCATGGTGACACACCTACCCAATGGTAACTGAGGAATGTCTAAGGCCTTAGACCAAGTTAAATCCATAAAGTTTCCTGCAGCTCCACTGTCGACAAAAGCCGACACCAAAGAACTTGGGCTGCCAAAGGAAACTTTAACTGGGACTAAAAGAGTTATTCGAGGAGATAAGCTGCAGACCTAGGTGAACCCCCTCACAATTCACCTGGTCAAAGCGTTTCCCGACTTGTTCGGACAGTTACGAGCAAAATGTCCCTTACCACCACAGTACAAACAAAGACCGGAATTTTGCCTTCTGGCTCTTTCCTCTGGAGACAGCCGGGAGAGACCCATCTGCATGGGCTCCTCTACGTCTTCTGGAATGGAATAAACACACGGACTTGACCTTACAGGTGTTCCTCTTTCAGCCCTCCGCTCTCTGAGACGACGATCAATCTTAATAGAAAGCTCCATGAGTTTATCGAGAGTCTCAGGAGCGGGTTACTGGAGGAGACTGTCTTTTATAGACTCTGATAAGCCAAGGCGAAACTGACTGCGTAGGGCTGGGTCATTCCAGCCACAGTCGTTCGACCAACGGCAAAACTCAGTACAATAAACCTCTGCAGGATTTCTACCCTGTTTGAGAGCGCGCAACTGACTTTCAGCAGACGCCTCTCTATCCGGGTCATCATACAAAAGCCCTAGAGACTTAAAAAAAAGCGTCTACTGACAACAATGCAGGATCCTCTGCCCTTAAACCGAATGCCCAGGTCTGAGGATCCCCCTGGAGTAAAGAAATAATAATCCCAACCCGCTGAGATTAAGTACCTGAGGAAGTGGGTCTTAAACGGAAATAAAGTTTACAGGATTCCTTAAAATTAAAAAATAATTTTCTATCGCCAGAAAAACGGTCAGGCAAATGCATCTTTGGTTCAGGGACTACCTTTAGGAAGGCTCGCAAAAGATCTTCCTGCGACCTCACCCGAAGCGAAAGATCCTGAACCATCTGAGTAAGTTCTTGAATCTGATTGACTAAGAACTGGCCAGGATTTGGCCCTACACCTGTCGGATTCATGAGGCCAAAAATTTTTAACAAAAACTGAATGAGAGGCAAAAAATTAAAGCCCTGTTTAATTTTAATTTTTTGGTATGGCCGGTAATAATGTTATGATTCCAGCACTCTGGTCTGAGGAGATCTTATTGCGAGGACCGGAGCACTGGAACGAGATGCTGGGAAAGGGAGCGGGAATGGAAAATAGCCCCTGGCGCCCTAACTCCGTTGTCTCGCCCATGCTGTCAGAAATCCCCTGCGAGACTATGGTTGCTTGAGCCCATGGCAGCCGCGTTTGAAGGGCGGATTATGTCTGCCCAACTCCGATGCCCCCCAGTCTTAGTGAGAGACAAAGGGAAATCCGAGACAGGGTGATAACAAGGGGCCCTCTGACTAAACAACCAGGCCAGGGGCTACAAGCTAACTCAAAACTAGAATATGTGCGGAAAAACCGCCAGAGAAAAGGACAACCAAAATATCCACTTGTCCACTTTCCTACCCGGCACCGCCGAGTTCAAGAGAGGACTTGTGGAAGCGGAACCCTCCGCAAATGCTCCAACAACAGAAGATATAAAGATAAAGCGGCTGAGCCGCAACACAGGGCAGAGCCGCAACTCACGAAACACCACTCGATGTTAAACGGTGATCAGTCAGGACTCCAGGGAACAAAACGACTTCCTGGGATGAGATGACAACTCCCGAATACAGGACTTTTGAGGACAGGAATGACCGGATACAGCAGGACTGGAAACAGACTCTCAGCAAACCAAAGCAGTATGCAGGAAGCTGTTACCGGCGTCTGTGAGAAGCCCTGGGAAGGTACTTAACAGGGAGTCCTCCAATCAGCTGCTTAGAGCCTGATTGGAATAAATGCCGTGCAGCTGCCTTGCTGCACGGCCGGAGGACAGATGTATGTGCTTGTTCATTAAGCCCAGCAACGGGGAACGCGGTCCGCCAGTGGCGTCCCTGTTGCTAGGGTCCGTGCGGCTCAGCGCGCCCGGCGTCTAGCGTTGCTAGGGAGCCGGCGGCTGAACACGCACGGCTTCCCTAGTTGCTAGGCGCCGGGCCGCGCGGACAAGCGGACCCCGGCGCCTAACAGTTGCAGGGGGATCACTGGTAGATGAGGAAGATCAGGAAGACAGCTGGGTCACAGTTAGAAGGAAAAAAGGGGGAGGGGAAGACATGATATCTCCGATCTACCAAACCCCAATAAATTTGCCCAATTGGACAAAGATTCTGAGGATGGCAGTGAGGAAATGACAGAACCAGAGGAGACAGTTCCCTCTAGCATCCAGAGGAGCGGTCCCTCCAGTGCAGATGGGAAAAAAGATAATGAGGTACGTAGTCAGATTGTGGTGGTAGGGGATTCTATTATCAGGAAGACAGGGCAATCTGCTACCGGGACCGTGATCTCCATACAGTCTGTTGTCTTCCGGGTGCTCGGTATGGCACATCGCGGACAGGGTAGATAGATTGTTGGGAGGGGCTGGTAAAGACCCAGCGGTTTTGGTGCATGTTGGCACCAATTACAAAGTTAGTGGTAGGTGGGATGTCCTTAAGAAAGACTATAGGGACTTAGGCAAAAAACTTAAGGCAAGGACATCTGTCACGATCCGGGTATCTGGACGCCATTACTTACCCTTCAGATGCCTCCTAAGGCGGGCTCAACGTTCCAGGACCGGATTCCGCTGTTCCTGAGTTTCCACATGCAGAGTGGTCTTTTCATCAGCCGCGGCCTCCGCTGTGCCCGCGTGGTTAAATGTGCATCTATCAGCCTGGCGTCTCCTGTCTCCGGGGGCCGGCGCCGCCATTACTGTTTCCCAGACCACATGGATTACAAACCAAACTTCCTTCCAAGTGTCTGCATGGGCGCAGCCATCTTGGATTCTGTCATCTGATCATTTCCACCAATCTGCTGTCTGTGTTGTTGATTTGCATAATTGCCTAGCCAACCCCTTCCTTGCTGCAGGTATAAGTAAGCTGTACCTGAGCAAGGAAGACGTCAGTGCTTTGGTTGTCAAACCTAGTTCCTGTTTGTCTCTCTTCTATGATTGTCTTCCAGGTTCCAGCTCCTGTCTCAAGACTTCCACCATAGAGACCCGCACCAGCATTCCACCTGCGGTGTAGCCTGACTCTCCAATCCATTGTGGATTCATCTGTTTCCAGCTACAACACTACCTGCTTCCAGCCTCAGCTTCCAGCAGAGTACAGCTTCCCTTAAAGGGCCGGTGTCCTTTCTACACTTTACCACTCTCCACCGGAATTATTATTTCTCCGCTCTCAAGTTCTACATTTCAGTTCACATTTCATCGCTCCCAAAGTTCATTTATTATTTAACTGGTTCCAGCCAGTATCCACTCCGTGCTAACAACAGTCTGGTTCCAGCCAGTATCCACAGCAGCTGTTTTACCTTCAGCAACCCAGCTCTTCCTGGAACACCAGCTGGTACAATCCTGGGTTATCTCCATTGCTACAGCCGGGCCTGGTAAGGACTTTCCATCTAGAAGATCATAAGAACTATCTCACACTACCAGTGCCCTGTGGCTCCTGCCATGCTGTAGTACTCAGGAACTGTATTTATTCTTTGCTGACTTTTACGTTTTCTTTTATTGCTGCTGTGATGCGGAGTTGTCATAATAAACATCATTGACTTTTATCTAAGTTGTCGGGGTCACGCCTTCGGGCAGTTATTATTCATGTTACTTACATGTCCAGGGGTCTGATACAACCTCCCAGGTTCCGGTACATCTCAGCCCCTACAACTGAGGCTGCCTCCCGTCAGCTCAGGCCCTCAGTTGTGACAGTAAGCACTGACCTAATGAATCCAGCCGGAGACCAGGATCAAGCGGCCAGGCCGATGCAAGAACTGGCAGCCCGACTAGAACATCAGGAGGCTGCACAGGGCCACATCATCCGCTGTCTCCAGGATCTCTCTACTCGGCTGGATGGGATTCAGACAACTCTCCGTGGATCAGGCGCGTCTGGTGCGTCAACCACAGTGACTCCAGCTATAACCCCACCCACCTTACCCATTTCTGCTCCACGTCTTCATCTTCCAACGCCAGCAAAATTTGACGGATCTCCAAGATTCTGCAGGGGATTTCTCAACCAGTGTGAGATTCAGTTTGAGCTACAACCTGGCAATTTTCCCAGTGACCGTACAAAAATTGCCTACATTATTTCTCTTCTCAGTGGCTCAGCCCTTGACTGGGCATCACCGTTATGGGAGAGGTCCGACACCCTGCTATCTTCTTACACTGCATTTGTGTCAACATTCAGGCGCATCTTCGACGAGCCAGGCCGGGTAACTTCAGCTTCGTCTGAGATTCTCCGTTTACGCCAGGAATCACGTACTGTAGGACAATATCTTATACAGTTCCAGATCCTGGCATCCGAACTGGCATGGAACGACGAGGCCCTGTATGCTGCATTCTGGCATGGTTTATCCGAGCGTATTAAAGATGAGTTAGCTACCAGAGACTTACCCTCCAAGTTAGATGAGCTAATCTCACTTTGTACGAAAGTTGACTTACGTTTCAGAGAGAGAGCAACTGAGCGTGGAAGATCATCTGCTCCAAAATCTTCTACTCCTCCTCCTCGCCAACTGTCACCAACTACAGATGAACCCATGCAAATTGTCCGTTCCCGTTTAACTCCTGCTGAGCGCCGAAGACGTCTCTCCGAGTTTCTCTGTCTGTATTGTGCAGCTCCGTCTCACACCATTAATGCCTGTCCCAAACGTCCGGGAAACTCCAAATCCTAGCTCGCCAAGGAGAGGGCCGGCTAGGAGTAATGATCTCCTCTCCATCTCCTCAAGATTGTAACCTCCCAGTCTCGCTTCAAGTTGCTCAACGTTATCAGAACGTCATTGCCCTCCTGGATTCCGGAGCAGCTGGGAACTTTATTACTGAAGCCTATGTTAAACGGTGGTCCCTACCCACCGAGAGACTTCCTTCGTCCTTTTCCTTAACTGCTGTGGATGGCAGTAAAATTTTTGATACAGTTATTTCTCTAAGGACTCTACCAGTTCGTCTGAGAGTGGGAGTTCTTCATTCCGAACTTATTTCATTTTTAGTGATTCCAAGAGCCACACATCCTGTGGTCCTGGGCCTTCCATGGCTCCGTCTTCACAATCCTACAATTGATTGGACGACTACGCAAATCCTGGCATGGGGTTCCTCCTGTACTAAGACATGTTTGTTTAAAGTGTTGCCTGTCTGTTCTTCCTCCCCCAGGTCGTCTGATGTTCCACCTCCTCCATATCAAGATTTCACGGATGTGTTCAGTAAAGCTTCTGCTGATATCCTTCCTCCTCATAGAGAATGGGACTGCCCGATTGATCTCGTTCCAGGGAAGGTTCCACCTCGAGGCCGAACTCATCCGTTGTCTCTCCCCGAGACACATTCTATGGAGGAATACATTAAAGAGAACCTAGCAAAGGGGTTCATTCGACCTTCTTCTTCTCCAGCCGGCGCAGGCTTCTTTTTTGTAAAGAAGAAAGATGGTGGTCTGCGGCCGTGCATCGACTACAGAGGTTTGAACGACATTACCATCAAGAACCGCTATCCTTTACCCCTGATTACTGAGCTCTTTGACAGAGTTAGCGGAGCTACCATCTTTACAAAGCTGGACCTGAGAGGTGCATACAATCTCATCCGGATCCGTGAGGGTGACGAGTGGAAGACCGCATTTAACACCCGTGACGGACATTATGAGTACCTCGTCATGCCCTTCGGATTGAGCAATGCTCCAGCTGTCTTCCAGCATTTCGTCAATGAGATCTTCAGAGACATTCTATACCGTCATGTCGTGGTCTATCTAGATGATATCCTCATTTTTGCCAACGATTTAGAGGAACATCGTTTCTGGGTAAAGGAGGTTCTGTCCCGTCTCCGTGTCAATCATCTCTACTGCAAATTAGAGAAATGCGTCTTTGAAGTCAAGTCCATTCCGTTTCTAGGGTACATTGTGTCCGGTTCCGGACTAGAGATGGATCCTGAGAAACTACAAGCAATCCAGAATTGGCCGGTACCCTTAACCCTCAAAGGGGTCCAGAGGTTCTTAGGGTTCGCCAATTATTACCGAAAGTTTATACGAGACTTTTCCACCATTGTGGCGCCTATTACTGCTTTCACCAAGAAGGGTGCTAACCCGTCCAAGTGGTCTGAAGAAGCCATGCAAGCTTTTCATCTTTTAAAACAGAGGTTCATCTCTGCACCTGTCCTGAAACAGCCTGACATCGACTCTCCTTTCATCTTAGAGGTGGATGCCTCCTCCGTTGGAGTAGGAGCGGTGTTATCTCAGAGGGCTAAAGATGGTCATTTACATCCTTGCAGTTTCTTCTCACGGAAGTTCTCCCCAGCGGAGCGCAACTATGCCATTGGCGACCAGGAGTTGCTAGCCATCAAGCTCGCTCTAGAGGAGTGGAGATATCTGTTGGAGGGAGCTTCTCATTCAATCACCATCCTTACAGACCACAAGAACCTTCTATATCTAAAAGGCGCACAATGTCTCAACCCTCGTCAGGCCAGATGGGCACTTTTCTTTTCCAGGTTCGACTTTAAACTCCAGTTCTGTCCGGGCTCTCAGAATCGCAAGGCCGATGCCCTTTCCCGCTCATGGGAGCAAGAAAATGAGTCAGAGTCTTCAGACAAGCATCCTATTCTAAATCCGTTGGCATTCTCCACGGTAGGGATGGACTCTACGCCCCCATCAGGGAAAAGTTTTGTGAAGCCGACACTAAGGAAGAAGCTCATGCATTGGGCCCATGCTTCCCGTTTTGCCGGACATACAGGTATCCAAAAAACCCTGGAGTTTATCTCTAGGTCCTATTGGTGGCCAACTCTGAAAAAGGACGTTTTGGAGTTTATTGCATCTTGCCCAAAGTGTGCTCAACATAAAGTATCCCGCCAGTCGCCTGCGGGGCAACTGGTTCCACTATCTGTTCCCCGTCGACCATGGACCCATTTGTCGATGGATTTTATTACAGATTTGCCCATGTGCAACAAGTTCAATACCATCTGGGTGGTAGTTGACCGGTTCACCAAGATGGCACACTTCATTCCTCTCACCGGTCTTCCGTCAGCTTCCAAGTTGGCTCAAGTATTCATACAAGAGATCTTCCGACTCCACGGTCTTCCAGAAGAAATTATCTCAGATCGAGGAGTTCAATTCACAGCCAAATTCTGGCAAAGTTTATGTCAAGTCCTCCAAGTCAAGTTAAAGTTTTCCACGGCTTACCATCCTCAGACCAATGGTCAAACTGAGAGGGTGAATCAGGACTTGGAGGCCTTCCTCCGCATCTATGTGTCCTCCTCTCAAGATGACTGGGTTCAATTACTTCCCTGGGCCGAGTTCTGTCATAACAACCAGTATCATTCTTCATCTTCCTCAACACCATTCTTCACCAACTTTGGATTCCACCCTAAAGTCCCTGAGTTCCAACCGCTTCCAGCAACTTCTGTTCCCGCAGTGGATATCACCTTGCATCAGTTTGCCAATATCTGGAAGAGCGTACGATCTGCTCTGCTCAAGGCATCGTTCAGGTACAAGAAGTTTGCGGATAAGAAGCGTCGCGCAGTTCCTGCTCTCAAGGTGGGTGATCGGGTATGGTTATCCACGAAGAATTTGAGGTTGAGTTCCCAGTATGAGGTTTGCACCTCGCTACATCGGTCCTTTTAAAATTGATCAAGTCATCAATCCTGTTGCTTACAGACTCCAGTTACCTCCCTTCTTAAAAATACCCAGGACATTCCATGTTTCCCTGTTGAAACCGCTAATCTTGAATCGGTTTCATTCCTCACTTCCACCAACTCCGAAAGTCCAAACTCAACGAGGCATTGAGTATGAAGTGGCCAAGATCCTGGACTCACGTCACCGTTACGGTCAACTTCAGTATCTCATTGACTGGAAGGGCTATGGTCCTGAAGAACGCTCTTGGACCAATGCCTCTGACGTCCATGCTCCTGCCTTGGTCCGAAATTTCCACGCAAAGTTTCCTTTAAAGCCTAAGAAGTGTCCTGGGGCCACTCCTAAAGGGGGGGGTGCTGTCACGATCCGGGTATCTGGACGCCATTACTTACCCTTCAGATGCCTCCTAAGGCGGGCTCAGCGTTCCAGGACCGGATTCCGCTGTTCCTGAGTTTCCACATGCAGAGTGGTCTTTTCATCAGCCGCGGCCTCCGCTGTGCCCGCGTGGTTAAATGTGCATCTATCAGCCTGGCGTCTCCTGTCTCCGGTGGCCGGCGCCGCCATTACTGTTTCCCAGACCACATGGATTACAAACCAAACTTCCTTCCAAGTGTCTGCATGGGCGCAGCCGTCTTGGATTCTGTCATCTGATCATTTCCACCAATCTGCTGTCTGTGTTGTTGATTTGCATAATTGCCTAGCCAACCCCTTCCTTGCTGCAGGTATAAGTAAGCTGTACCTGAGCAAGGAAGACGTCAGTGCTTTGGTTGTCAAACCTAGTTCCTGTTTGTCTCTCTTCTATGATTGTCTTCCAGGTTCCAGCTCCTGTCTCAAGACTTCCACCATAGAGACCCGCACCAGCATTCCACCTGCGGTGTAGCCTGACTCTCCAATCCATTGTGGATTCATCTGTTTCCAGCTACAACACTACCTGCTTCCAGCCTCAGCTTCCAGCAGAGTACAGCTTCCCTTAAAGGGCCGGTGTCCTTTCTACACTTTACCACTCTCCACTGGAATTATTATTTCTCCGCTCTCAAGTTCTACATTTCAGTTCACATTTCATCGCTCCCAAAGTTCATTTATTATTTAACTGGTTCCAGCCAGTATCCACTCCGTGCTAACAACAGTCTGGTTCCAGCCAGTATCCACAGCAGCTGTTTTACCTTCAGCAACCCAGCTCTTCCTGGAACACCAGCTGGTACAATCCTGGGTTATCTCCATTGCTACAGCCGGGCCTGGTAAGGACTTTCCATCTAGAGGATCATAAGAACTATCTCACACTACCAGTGCCCTGTGGCTCCTGCCATGCTGTAGTACTCAGGAACTGTATTTATTCTTTGCTGACTTTTACGTTTTCTTTTATTGCTGCTGTGATGCGGAGTTGTCATAATAAACATCATTGACTTTTATCTAAGTTGTCGTGGTCACGCCTTCGGGCAGTTATTATTCATGTTACTTACATGTCCAGGGGTCTGATACAACCTCCCAGGTTCCGGTACATCTCAGCCCCTACAACTGAGGCTGCCTCCCGTCAGCTCAGGCCCTCAGTTGTGACAACATCTAGGGTAATATTATCTGAAATATTAACAGTGACATGCGCTAGCCCAGGGAGGCAGAGGGAGATTAGGGAGGTAAATGTGTGGCTTAGAGACTGATGTAGGAAGGTTTGTGTTCCTGGAATACTGGGCGGACTTCTCAGTCAGGCGCCATCTTTGTCGCAATTGATTGCAACTGAATGAGGAGGAGGCTGCAGTGCTGGGGGGCAGGATGGTTAGAAGGTTGGAGGAGCTTTTAAACTAAGAGCCTGGGGGGAGGGTTTAGCTAGAAGCTGCGGGTTAATTAGGGAGAGCAGTAAGGATGGGGGTAGTGAACAATTTGGGGGTGGAGAAGTAGGGAGCATAAGGTCAGATGGCAAGGGTATTTGCATGGGTATTGACACCGGAAATACTGACACAGGTATTGCCCAAGATATTCCCAATTTATCACCTAATGACGTATATGGCTCAGCAATACGGTATATAGAATGTAATGTGCATAGCATAAGGGAGGATACTAACATCAGGGGGGGGGGTTAGAAAGTCTTAATAGGTCAGATAGAGATAGTAGTGAGGAAGTCTGTATTAAGCATGATGGGGTGGAAAGGGAGGGAGTAGAATAACAGTCAGTAAAGGTAAGTCTAGAAAGGCTCTTGTAAATATAGATAAGATACCACTAAAACACGGGTAATGGAGAGGCTAAGCTAAGATGTATGCTTGTGAATGCAAGAAGCCTATCGGGTAAAATGGGGGAATTGGAATGGCTTGTATCAAAGTCTCAGTATGATATTATAGGTATTACGGAAACATGGTGGGACGACTCTCACGACTGGGTTGCGAATTTGGAGGGATATTCTCTTTTCAGGAGGGACAGGGCTACCAAAAGGGGAGGAGGGGTATGTCTCTTTCCTAAACCATCTCTAAAACCAAACTTAATAGAGGGTATTTTCAGGGAGGCTGGAGATAACGTGGAGTCGCTATGGGGTGAGATCACAAGTGGGGGCACAGAGGTAAAGAAACTAGTCATTGGCACGTGCTACAAGTAACCAGATATTAGTGTACATGACGAGGAACAACTCTTACATCAAACTGAAAAAGCTGCGGGAATGGGGGACATCCTAGTGTTAGGGGATTTTAACTATCCTGATATAAATTGGAGTAACGATTCTTGTGTAAAAACTAGGAGCAGCAGGTTCTTAAATACATTAAAGGATCTATACTTGACTCAATTAGTCGAGGACCCAACTAGAGGTAAAACTAGAAAAGATTATACCTGATGGCGCAAGCGATATAAATGATAAATGTTGTATAAAATTCTGCCACCTTGTGATCATAAGAAAAATGGTTCTATTTCGTCAGACCCCAGAAGCCTGTCTCTAATGGCTTCAATAAAGCAATTATGATTTAAATGGAAAAGAGGTCGCGCTATAGAACCAATTAATTGTTCCACACCATTCTTAATTGTAAATATTTATTTAAACATATAACCATGTAAAAACATCGATGTATATTTTATTTCTAAAATAATTAAGATCTGGTGTGGTCACAACACCCTCAACTGCATACCAATTATAATTTAATAATGCTCATTCGTAAAATTAAGTGTGCTGATTAGAATAATGTCCAGACCGGCAATATATTATGCCACAGATTCAGTCCGTAATAGGATCCTTTATATTAATTTACACCCAATGATAGAAGGACACCGGTGCGGTACCGCCTATGGAAGAAGTAACTGGATGTTACGAAACGCGTCTAGGACTCCTTGTTTAAGTGACTGCTGACTGCTGAATTGTCCAGACCGTCCCCCGGCATCTCCAGAGCACTTGGCACCTGCTACGAGCAAATCGTGGAAATTATATTCACACAGTGTCGGAGAGAACAGTGATCTTTGGAAGCCGGAGTAGCGAGGCGGCTGACTGCTGAAGTGGGTTGAGCAACAGTATTAGCCCCCTCGTGAGAACTGTCGGGCTGCCCGTACGGAAACCTTTCTTCACCCTGCTGCACGGACACAGAAGCTGTTTCACATATGCACCACACCGCTACAACGCACAGGTAACAGTTGTCCATTACACCGTGTAATTCCGGGGACGCTCGGGTCACACTTAAAGCTCCTCAAACTTGCAAACAGGTCCCGTATTACAAGCACAAGGGACAGAGTGAGCAAAGGTACCTGTGACTGTACTTATTTGTGGTGCACAGTTTCTGGATGAAAACACCGGTGTCCTTCTATCATTGGGTGTAAATTAATATAAAGGATCCTATTACGGACTGAATCTGTGGCATAATATATTGCCGGTCTGGACATTATTCTAATCAGCACACTTAATTTTACGAATGAGAATTATTAAATTATAATTGGTATGCAGTTGAGGGTGTTGTGACCACACCAGATCTTAATTATTTTAGAAATAAAATATACATCGATGTTTTTATATGGTTAGAGGTAAAACTATTCTGGACCTAGTTATTACCAATAATGTGGACATTATATAAAACACTAAAGTTGGGGAGACTTTGGGAAACAGTGACCACTATATGATCACATTCGACATCAGTATCAAGAAACAGCTATAAGGGAACAACTAAAACATTTAACCTTAGAAAAGCTAATTTCAATATGCTGAGACAGGCACTAAACGAGATTGATTGGGAAGTTTTGTTTCATGGTAAAGACACAACAGTAATGTGGGATGCTTTGAAAGGGTTGCTTGATAGCAATATTCACAAATTCATTCCTATGCTCATATTCACAAATTCATTCCCATGAGCATGGAGTACTAAAAACAAACCAATGTGGCTTAATAAGGAGGTCAAAGAAGCAATGGCTAAAAAGAGGCGTGCTTTCAAAACATTTAAATCTAATGGAGGGGAGGAGTCATTCCAGCATTACAAGGAATGCAATAAAAAATGCAAAAAAGTAATAATCGCAGCAAAAATTGTAAACAAAAAGCAAATCGCTAGAGAGAGTAAAAGCAATCCTAAACCGTTTTATAAATACATAAACAGTAAAAGGTTAAAGAAGGAGAACGTAGGCCCATTAAAAGATGAATTGGGAGCTTTAATAAACAATGATAAAATAAAAGCGGAAATACTGAACAATTTTTTTCCTCAGTATTCACCAGGGAGGATCAGTCGGAGAAAGTAGTGCATAAAGATAGTGAAGGTAATGACTCTTGGCTGGATACTTGTTGACCTCGACATCTTCGGACTATCAAACCGAATAAATTTGCACGGCAGGACGAAGATTCGGAGGATGATACTGAGGAAATGACGGTGGAGGAGGGGACTGCTCCCTCTAGCATCCAGAGGAGCAGCCCCTCTGGCACAGTTGGGACAAAAGATAGTGAGGTACCTAGTCAGATGGTGGTGGTAGGGGGACTCTATCATCAGGAAGGCAGATAGAGCAATCTGCTACCCGGACCATGATCGCCGTACAGTCTGTTGTCTCCCGGGTGCTCTAGTGCGGCACATCGCGGACCGGGTAGATAGATTGTTGGGAGGGGCTGGGAAAGACCCGGTGGTCTTTGTGCATGTTGGCACCAATGACAAAGTCAGCAGAAGGTGGGATGTCCTTAAAAAAAGACTATAGGGAATTAGGCAAGAAACTTAAGGCAACTTAAGGGTGGAGGGGTGTGCCTTTACGTAAAACCATTTTTAAAAACTGATATATGGGAGGATTTGCAGGAGGAGACTGTAGATACGGTCGAGATGCTATGGGGTAGAAATTGCATGTGGCTAAAAGGGAATAAAAAAGGTAGTATTAGGAGTATGCTACAGGCCGCCTGGTATTAATGTATCTAACGAGGAATTGTTACTGAAGCAAATTGAAAGAGCAGCAGGAGTAGGAGACATGGTAGTGATGGGAGATTTTAAATATCCAGAGAAAAACTGGAAAAACGATTCATGTGATACTGCTAGGGGTAATAGGTTCTTAAACACACTTAATGATAACTACTTAGTTCAACTAATTGAGGAACCCACCAGGTACAATGCAATCTTATACCTGGTATTAACAAATGTAAAAGTCGAAAAATATTGTAATGCATATGCCCTGTACTAACCCCATGCACATGCCTGCTGCGCGTGCACTCAATCCGCCGTGCGTGCACATATCCGCAATTTGCGTAGGATCGCTCCTGCGATCATGCGCGTGATATGGGTATTTACGACGGAGTTTGTGAGCGCGTAGAGGTTTATTAGAACATTACATATTTAACCCAAATAGTGTACATTTTAGATATAACTCCCTTGCACCACATCAGCGAGTATCAATAGTTTAAACAGTTCCAGGACTAAGGGATTCGCCGTTGCATGATAGGAAGGGTCAGATAAAGGTTGGAAGGCGATGTCTAGTATCCTATAACAAGGGGTGTGGTCTTTTATAAGAGAAAAAAGACAAAGGCAGCTATATATCTTTTCCAGGGCACACTTATGAAAAAATTAATTAATAAGATGATGAAATATGAGAAAATGAATACTTAACTTTTATGAGATATACTTAAAAAGAGAGGGAGAAGGCAAATATAGATGAATAATTTTTCAAAGCATAATTGCTACAATTTCGAGCGATAGGATTTAGATGAGCGAATTTATCTTTATTCCCTTAGTGGTCTAGAGATTTCCTTAATTGATAATTTTTTTAATTGGGAATAGGGTAACTCCGTTGGGTTCAGCTGTAGCCTGTCAGACTAGCACAATTGAAAAGGAAAGTAGAAATTAAATACCTGGATCTGCACAGAAAATCGGAAGGACACAAATGACTGGAGAATAAAATACCTACGGTACCTAGTATTCCCTCGTGGTCTCGCAACCGGGTACTGACCAGGCCCTGCAGTGTATGGCTTCCAAGATCAGACGAGATTGGGCATACTCAGTGCGGTTTGACCGTAGGTGGCTAAATCTCCAATCTGTGCAGTCAATTCCAGTGTGCGGATACTCATACACATTATTTTGAGCATATCATAAATGTCTGAATTATTGTTGGTACAAGAACAGAGCATTAAGCAACATTTGTGCTGATTGTTATACTAATGAGAGCAAAAGAAATCAGGCAGTGATGTAAGTACAATAGCTGAGTATGATAATATAACAGGGATTGATCCCCAATAATGCATAAAATTCAGTTCAATGAGAAACACACAGATTATATATAATTGTCTAACAGGGATTAATCCCCAATTCTGGGTGTATATGATTTAGCACACAAAATTCCAATAAACATTAGTTCCCAAAAGCAGATATCCTGTGGTTTTATCATATTTTAGCAAAATCACAAATTGAAGATACTTCAACAATCCTAAAGATATATATATATATATATATATATATATATATATATATAGTAAACAACAAAGCAGGCGGCACTCCAAGTCTGTTTGAGATTCAAGTGTATTTCACACACAAGTGATCCGACGTTTCGGGGTCCAAGCGCCCCTTGACAAACATGAAGGTGGTCCTGGGCTCTGTAGAGGAGGAGGTGGAACAAGCAAAGGAAAGTTGTGTCCCTTCTTAAGGGGCAATGGTGGACATTGTGAATGGTGAAAGGAAGGTTTTTGTGGGCAAAGAGTGAGTTATGCCATATATACCAGAAGCATGGGTCTTCAGCCTATGGCCCTCATTCCGAGTTGTTCGCTCGCTAGCTGCTTTTAGCAGCTTTGCACACGCTAAGCCGCCACCCTCTGGGAGTGTATTTTAGCTTAGCAGAATTGCGAACGCAAGATTAGCAGATTTGCGTATAGAAATTTCTTTGCAGTTTCTGAGTAGCTCGAGACTTACTCCTACACTGCGATCAGTTCAGTCAGTTTCGTTCCTGGTTTGACATCACAAACACACCCAGCGTTCACCCAGACACTCCCCCGTTTCTTCAGACACTCCCGCGTTTTTCCCAGAAAAGCAAGCGTTTTTTCGCACACACCCATAAAACGTCCAGTTTCCGCCCAGAAACACCCACTTCCTGTCAATCACACTCCGATCACCAGAACGAAGAAATTTCTTCATAAAGCCGTGAGTAAAATACCAAACTTATTAGCAAATTTACTTGGCGCAGATGCACTGCGAACATTGCGCATGCGCATTAGCGACTAATCGCTCCGTTGCAAAAAAAAAATTACGAGCGAACAACTCGGAATGAGGGCCCATATGATGTGCCACCATTAATGTGGACACTGTCTTGTCCTACGAAGCTTGATTTATGTGCTTTGTAATTTTTTTAAGCAGGATAAAGGCTGAGTTTTTTATTTCTGCAGTAGACTAGAATAAGCCCAGACATTCCCACTTCCATTATACCACCTGAATGTGACGGTCAGTGACCACCGTGCCATCACTAACCTGTATGCTTACACGAAACAGAATGATGGTAAACTTACACGGTTTCTTTACATCTTCTGGGGTCCACTCCGAGATTAGACATTATGGCGTAATTACTCAGACGGGAATATAAAACAGAATAAAAAATAAAAGCTTTAATGCAATAATTAGATGCAGACAAAAGCTTTTATTATGAAATCATACAGGGGAGTATCCGCACCATATAGATGTAACATACAACAAACCACCGCAGATGGAACCTGGGTGACTCTAATGCACATGATAATGTACAGGGTATATATGGACAGGATCTTGTATCAGAAAACACTCGACACTCCTGATCAAGATGAGTGTCTGCAACAAGTTAGGCAAACTAGAAGTGAAAACACGTTCCAATGGCCGCCATATTGTCGTGCAGCAATACAGATTGTGGAAACTGGTATTAGACATTCACACAAAGCACAAGATACAAAATAAACAGCAGAAAAAAGACCTAAGCATTTGGGATGTATTATTTAGGAACTAAATATACAGACGGGTCCTCCGTTATCTTGGCTGGCTGAGGCGTTAGTCGCGATCAGGCATACGCAGCGTACCTGGGCGCAAGGAGGCGCGCCTAGTCGTAGGAAGGCACACAGAGCGTTTGGCGTTACCTTTGAGTGTAATACCTAAGATCATCCACCAGATGTCGCTTTTTTAAATCACCAATGCGCAAGCGTGTGGTCTCCATTAACATACAATACTGAACTACAGCGTAAGAACTACTTTACTGGTGCGTCTCATTACGCTACAGTATGTCATACAGTCTATAACAGTATATACAGTACAGGTGCAAATAGTACAGCATATACAGATGCAAACGAACGTGTTACAGGTACAGTATGGTCTATTGATGTTTGGGATATGTGAGCGTCCAAATCCCGTAGTATTAAGTATAATGGAGAGAAATAAAAGCTCATCCCTAAGTTCCTGGATGCCAAATCACTGTCCTTAGTATCTCTGTACAGTTTTTTCTATTAGAGTACTAATTAGAACGAACAGCTTATAATGTACAACACAGATTCTCTAACGCCGACGATCTACAGTACTGTTGCTCGAACAGTTAGTTGCATCAGAATACACTAATTTATATTTACTGGTATGTCTATAGGTGCTCATTACCGCTGTGTATGTTAGATAGCGAATGAGTCACTCCTGCAGATTTACCCCGATTTGTGTGAAACCTGTGTGCACCCTTCCTTTGAATGTTTTACAATGGATTACACAGAAAAAAAATAATGATAAAGTTGATGTCACGGGAATACAAAAATAACCTGACATTTTGGGAATCGAACCCGGGACTCTCAGCGTGGCAGATGAGAGCCTTCATCGCTAGCCCACAACACTGCATGGAAGATTCTCAAGTTCATGTGTAAAAGTACTGCAAAGAGCGATTCCTTCCCATTGGTGTTTGTTTATGCCATTAGGGGACTCGGATGCTCATTTTGTGCACTTTACATACTGTAAAGTCAATTTGCTACATTATTCCTTTCACACATTAGGTGCGTCTGCATACACAAGTGTTCACACATTAGTTGCGTCTGCTTACACAAGTGTTTTAACATGTTAGTTTGCATCTGAATAAACTATTTTTTCTTTTTTACTCTGTCCGTCTGACCATTGGTCACCATCTGTGTGTACACTATGCAGTACAGGACTGTATATTAACATTACAGTCGTCACTGACCATTTGCCAGAGCTTGTACAGAAGATCAATCTGCTGCTATTCAAACTAAAGTACTGGATTAGTGAAGCATTAGCCACCCAGTGGTGGAGATGTGTATTGCATGCTGAATATCCAGTCATGCCTCATCGCGCCTGTCCATGATTAAACTCAGGAACCTAAGCTATTGCCTAGGTGTGACTAAACCTCCGTCTAGGTGCAGAAACAGTCAAGATAACGGAGGACCCATCTGTAAATACATTAATGAAAAACGTAACAGTCATCAGTCTGCTTGTGAAGGTCTCTAGTGTGGAGGCCTCTTGGACTATGCAAGGCAGTGAGTTCCATGGTCAGGGCTGCAAAACTAAAAGTTTGACCCTTAAATAAATTACAGGAGATTATTGGTACTGCTGGTAACAGTCCTTCATCTGTAGAAGCAAGCAAGCAGGGCAGTAAGGAGGCAGAAGCTGCTTCTAGTACCTTGGACCATGTAATGTGGGCTGGGAAGGTCAGTTAGCCAATTATAAAATAGATTTGTCATCTTACAGGCAGCCAGTGAAGGGAGTAGAGAATGGGTGTTATGTGGCAGGAACGGGCTGGTTAGGTAACAGCTTGGCTGCTGCATTCTGTACTAGCTGCAAGCTCTGTAATTCTTTTGCTGGGTGACCCAGGTAGATGGCATTGCAGTAGTCTACGAACATCTGAGGGAATCAAGTGCTTGATTCTGGCTATGGTCCACAGATGGAAGAATGAGTATTTGTATGTGGCAGATACCTGATGTCTGTGTCAGCCACATACCAGGACAACACAAAGATTCAGCACATGTTCAAACCAAACACCAAAGCATAAATCCAGATGGTTGGTAAAGCTGTAGTCTTGTCCTTTGCTGGTGAGCTTCTATTATGTTTCACAAAGACTGAATCACAGCCAACTGGCATCATCCACCCCTGGAGCTCAGCTAGACAACCATTTAGGATTGGTATTAGGTTCTCAGTACATGGAGCAAAAAGCAGGTCATCTGCATAGCAGTGGTAGACCAGGCCATGAGGTCTGATTATATCACCCAGTGGTAGCATGTACAGTCAGGTCCATAAATATTGGGACATTAACACAATGCTCATATTTTGGGCTCTATACACCACCACAATGGATTTGAAATGAAACAAACAAGATGTGCTTTAACTGCAGACTTTCCGCTTTAATTTGAGGGTATTTACATCCAAATCAGGTGAACGGTGTAGGAATTACAACGGTTTCTATATGTGCCTCCCACTTTTTAAGGGACCAAAAGTAATGGGACAATCGACTCAAAAGCTATTTCAAGGACAGGAGTGGGCTATTCCCTCATTATTTCATCATCAATTAAGCAGGTAAAAGGTCAGGAGTAGATTCCAGCTGTGACATTTGCATTTCTAATCTAATCCAAAGAGCTGCCACTATCAGTGAAGCAAGCCATCATTAGGCTAAACAATCAAAACAAACCCATTTTAGAGATAGCAAAAACATTAGGTGTGGCCAAATTAACTGTTTGGAACATTTTTAAGAAAGAACACACCGGAGAGCTCAGCAACACCAAAGGGATCCGGAAGACCACGGAAAACTGTGGTGGATGACAGAAGAATTATTTCCCTGGTGAAGAAAAACACCATCACAACAGTTGCCCAGATCAAGAGCACTCTCCAGAAGATAGGTCTATATGTGTCAAAGTCAACAATCAAGAGAAGACTTCACAAGAGTGAATATAGAAGGTTCACCACAAGATGTAAACCATTGGTGAGCCACAAAAACAGGAAGACCAGATTAGAGTTTGCAAACAACATCTAAAAAAGCCTTTACAGTTCTGGAACAACATCCTATGGACAGATGAGACAAAGATCAACTTGTACCAGAGTGATGGGAAGAGAAGAGTTTGGAGAAGGAAAGGAACTGCTCATGATCCAAAACATACCACCTCATCAGTGAAGCATGGTGGCGGTAGTGTCATTGCGTGGGCATGTATGGATGCCAATGGAACTGGTTCCCTTGAATTTATTGATAATGTGACTGCTGACAAAAGCAGCAGGATGAATTCTGAAGTGTTTCGGGCAATATTATCTGCTCATATTCAGTCAAATGCTTCAGAACTCATTGGAAGGCGCTTCACAGTGCAGATGGACAATGACCCGAAGCATACTGCAAAAGCAACCAAAGTATTTTTTAAGGAAAATAAGTGGAATGTTATGCAATGGCCAATTCAATCACCTGACCTGAATCCGATTGAGCATGCATTTCACTTGATGAAGACAAAACTGAAGGGAAAATGCCCCAAGAACAAGTAGGAACTGAAGACATTTGCAGTAGAGGCCTGGCAGAGCATCACCAGGGATGAAACCCAGCATCTGGTGATGTCTATGCGTTCCAGACTTCAGGCTGTAACTGACAAAAGGATTTGCAACAAAGTTTGATTTAGGATTGTTTAGTCTGTACCATTACTTTTGGTCCCTTAAAAAGTGGGAGGCACATATAAAAACCGTTTTTAATTCCTACACCGTTCACTTGATTTAGATGTAAATACTCTCAAATTAAAGCGGAAAGTCTGCATTTAAAGCACATCTTGTTTGTTTCATTTCAAATCCATTGTGGTGGTGTATAGAGCCCAAAATATGAGAATTGTGTCGATGTCCCAATATATATGGACCAGACTGTATATTGCATAAAGCATAGGAGATAGGATTGACCCTTGAGGAACATTGCATGGCAGTGATAATTATACTCCAGAAGATTTAAATGGTTCCGTGCTTGGGTAATGTCTAATATGTTCAACAAGAGCGGATTTATTTCTCTCACAGCATGAAAATGGCTTCTCATCTGTGTGACTCCTCTGATGTGTAACAAGATGTGATTTCTGTGTGAAACATTTCCCACACTCAGAACAGGAATACGGCCTCTCACCTGTGTGACTTCTCTGATGTGTAACAAGAGCTGATTTATATGCGAAACATTTCTCACACTCAGAACAGGAAAATGGCCTCTCACCTGTGTGAGCATGCTGATGAGTAACAAAATGTGATCTCTGTGCAAAACATTTCCCACACTCAGAGCAGGAAAATGGCTTCTCACCTGTGTGACTTCTCTGATGTGTAACAAGAGCTGATGTCTGTGAGAAACATTTCCCACACTCAGAACAGGAATATGGCTTCTCACCTGTGTGACTTCTCTGATGTATAACAAGATTTGATTTAGATAAAAAACATTTCCCACACTCAGAACAGGAATACGGCTTCTCACCTGTGTGACTTCTCTGATGTGTAACAAGATCTGATTTCCGTGCAAAACATTTCCTACACTCAGAACAGGAATACGGTTTCTCACCTGTGTGACTTCTCTGATGTTTAACAAGATTTGATTTAGATAAAAAACATTTCCTACACTCAGAACAGGAATACGGTTTCTCACCTGTGTGACTTCTCTGATGTTTAATAAGATTTGATTTCGATGCAAAACATTTCCCACACTCAGAGCAGGAATACGGCTTCTCACCTGTGTGACTTCTCTGATGTATAACAAAATTTGATTTAGATAAAAAACATTTCCCACACTCAGAGCAGGAATACGGCTTCTCACCTGTGTGACTTCTCTTATGTGTAACAAGATCTGATTTCTGTGTAAAACATTTCCTACACTCAGAACAGGAATACGGTTTCTCACCTGTGTGACTTCTCTGATGTTTAACAAGATTTGATTTAGATAAAAAACATTTCCTACACTCAGAACAGGAATACGGTTTCTCACCTGTGTGACTTCTCTGATGTTTAATAAGATTTGATTTCGATGCAAAACATTTCCCACACTCAGAGCAGGAATACGGCTTCTCACCTGTGTGACTTCTCTTATGTGTAACAAGATCTGATTTCTGTGTAAAACATTTCCCACACTCAGAACAGGAATATGGCCTCTCACCTGTGTGACTTCTCTGATGTGTAACAAGGGCTGATTTCTTTGTGAAACATTTCCCACACTCAGAACAGGAATATGGCTTCTCATCTGTGTGACTACTCTGATGTGTAACAAGATATGATTTCGATGCAAAACATTTTCCACACTCAGAACAGGAATACGGCTTCTCACCTGTGTGACTTTTCTGATGTGTAACAAGAGTTGATTTCCGTGCAAAACATTTCCTACACTCAGAACAGGAATACGGTTTCTCACCTGTGTGACTTCTCTGATGTTTAATAAGATTTGATTTCAATGCAAAACATTTCCCACACTCAGAGCAGGAATACGGCTTCTCACCTGTGTGACTTCTCTTATGTGTAACAAGATTTGATTTATATGTAAAACATTTCCCACACTCAGAACATGGAAATGGCCTCTCACCTGCCTTAGCTGGCTGATGAGTAATAAGGTTTGTGTTCTGTGTAAAACATTTGGTATCTATAGACCAGGGAAACACTGTATCTACTCTCAAAGCTGTAACAGATGCACCAATATCAGAGTGATCAGGAGAACATTTCCCAGGATCAGGGGGATCAGTTGATAGAGCTGGATATATAATTGGGGTAATGGGGTTAAATGCTGGAGAATCCTGTCTACTGTCATCTTTTATGTCACAATCCGGGGATAACAATAGATGTCCTTCTGAGATATTCCTGCTTGTGTGTCCATCTGCTGGAAATAAAATACATTAATATATAAAATGAGCAGACAAGACACAGGGTGTTACAGGATACAATATATAATTCTATAACTGACATTTTTTTTTTACCTGCAATCATTGCTTTTATGTTTATTAAAAAAACAAAAAAGCTAGGATGTTTAGACTTGAGCTTGATCAACACTGAACGCTCATGTGGGATAACTAGAGGTAACACGGACATTCATGTGGGATTACTAGAGGTGACATGGGCGCTCATGTGGAATTACTAGAGGTGACAAGGGTGCTCATATGGGATTACTAGAGGTGACATTGGCGCTCATGGGGGATTATTAGAGGTGACACGGACGATCATGTGGGATTACTAGAGGTGACACGGACGCTCATGTGGGATTACTAGAGGTGACATAGCGCTCATGTGGGATTACAAGAGGTGACTCGGACGCTCATGTGGGATTACTAGAGGTGACACGGATGCTCATGTGGGATTACTAGAGGTGACACGGACGCTCATGTGGGATTACTAGAGGTGACATGGACGCTCATGTGGGATTACTAGAGGTGACACAGACACTCATGTGGGATTATTAGAGGTGACATGGACGCTCATGTGGGATTACTAGAGGTGACACTGATGCTCATGTGGGATTACTAGAGGTGACACGGACGCTCATGTGGAATTACTAGAGGTGACACGGACGCTCACGTGGGATTACTAGAGGTTACATGGACGCTCATGTGGGATTACTAGAGGTGACAGGGACGTTCATGTGGGATTACTAGAGGTGACATGGACGCTCATGTGGGATTACTAGAGGTGACATGGACGCTCATGTGGGATTACTAGAGGTGACGTGGACGCTCATGTGAGATTACTAGAGGTGACATCAGACACTCATGTGGGATTACTAGAGGTGACATGGACGCTCATGTGGGATTACTAGAGGTGACACGGATGCTCATGGGGGATTACTAGAGGTGACATGGACGCTCATGTGGGATTACTAGAGGTGACATGGACGCTCATGTGGGATTACTAGAGGTGACATGGGCTTTGCAATAATGAATCATTAAAACACCAAAGAAGAGAAAGTGCTGTCCTGTTCGGCGCACTAATAAATAATATATAACCTTTATTAAGTACAGTAAAGTATGTAAACTAAATTGTTGAAATATTAAACACAAAGTTAAGTGTATAGAGAGCTGAATAAAGTAATAAAAAACCATTGGATTTTAATTGGGTGTTAATAGATACAATGCAGGTAATCTGGGGGGGGGGGCTGCAGGTTTAAATGCATTGGTCAATACGTGAACTAAATCTCCACTGTTTATTATTGTTAGTTAATATAGTGAGTGCAGAGCCCCAGGGATTTTATTTAAACAATGTGGTCACATACTGTGTTGCACCCCAAATCTAGGAACGGTGAGTGCTGTGGATTAGTATATTATATCTATGTCACTGGGCCTCTGCACTCACTATAACCACTAACAATAATAAACAGTGGAGATTTAGTCCACGTATTGACCAATGCATTTAAGCCTGCAGCCCCCAACAAGAGACCCCACTATACTGCAAGTCCTACTCTACTGCTCAAAATAATTACCATAAAAACAGCTATCACATTAGTGTTGCACTTTAGGTATGCTGCTACCTGGTCTAAAGCTCACAGCAATTTAGCTTATATACAGTTGTGCTCATAAGTTTACATACCCTAGCAGAATTAGTGATTTTCTGGCCATTTGTCAGAGAATATGAATGATAACTCACAAACTTTTCTTTCACCCATGGTTAGTGGTTGGGTGAAGCCATTTATTGTCAAACAACTGTGTTTACTCTTTTTAAATCGTAATGACAACAGAAACTACCCAAATGACCCTGATCAAAAGTTTACAAAAAATTTTGGCCTGATAACATGCAACCAAGTTGACACAAACGGGTTTGAATGGCTACTAAAGGTAACCATCCTCACCTGTGATCTGTTTGCTTGTTATCAGTGTGTTCATATAAAAGGTCAGTGTGCTTCTGGACTCCTGAAAAACCCTTGCATCTTTCATCCAGTGCTGCACTGACGTGTCTGGATTCTGAGTCATGGGGAAAGCAAAAGAATTGTCAAAGGATATGCAGTAAAAAGGTATTTGAACTGTATAAAACAGGAAAGAGATATAAAAAGATATTGTGGCCGGAGGGACCCCAGCCACGAGGGAAATGGCCGCCTGCAGCACTGAAGGGGTTAACCCCTAGTGCCCGACGCCATTTTTACAGACAATGGGCGCTTGGCGCCAGATTTGAAAATGTATGGGGCGCTAGGCGCCGTGTTGTATTAAATGTTTAAATTGTATTTTAAGATGTGCCGTGGTCCCAGACCTCTCCGGAGACCACGGCAGGGAGGACAGCCCCCCTGCGCGCTCAGCAGAGTGTGCGCGCCGGGGGAGAGAAGGCAGCCGCTGACCGGCGGAGTCCGGGAGCTCCGCTCCCGGCAGCGGTCGGTGAAGCCCTGGGCGCACTGGGGTGTGCGCGCCGGGGAGAAGGGTGAGCGCTGCGGCTGGGAGCTCGGCTCCCGCTTCAGTGCTCTCTGTGAGAGCCGCAGCTGGGGGCCGGGAGCTCTGCTCCCGGCGCCTCAGCCCAGCACGGGTGGCCAGCCGCAGCCGCCGGGACGGACGTCCCGGGCTGCTGGGCGGCGAGGGGGGTGTGCCACAGCCCGCCTCCCCGCCGGACACTGCGGCGAGGCACCATGGATCCAGCGCCGCATACAGGGGACCGGGCTAGCTGGCTCCCTGCGCAGCGAGGCTACCAGACAGGCGCCGCTCATGGGGGACCGGGCTAGCCGGCTCCCTAGCGGCGTGGGTGCAATTAGGCTGCTGAGCAGGCTGATGAGCGCTGGGGTCCGGGAGCTACGCTCCCGGCGCCTCAGCGCTACAACAGAGCCAGAGTCACGGCGGCCGGGACAAGTGTCCCGGGCCGCCGGGCTTCAGTACAGGGGGGTGCACCGCTGCGTGCGGCGGGGCCACAAAAGTAGTGCCACACTGGGGGGACAGGGAGAGCCAGCTCCCTGGACCCCAGTGGCAGGCAGACAGGCTGGAGGGTGGGGGAAGCCAGCCCCATACCTCCAGCACGCAGAGAGCCCTAGCAGCCAGGCTGCAGGGCTAGTACACAGTATTCCACAAACCAGACAGTGTGTTGTAAGGCACTGCAGTGCCTAGGTACGTGGAGCCTGTGCAGGCTCAGAGTGTATTTAAATGTATAACATGTACAGGGTGATTTAAATGTGATGTATTTAAAGGTAAATTGCACTTACTTGGTTGTGTGTCCCAGGAGGGGGGAATCCATAGCTGTGCAGGCTGATGGATTCTCCCAGACCTTTTCCCCAAAAACAGAATGCTTTCCCATCCAGCCTCACATTTCCAAGGGGCACAGGGAGAAAGAGAAGCAGCTCAGCTAGGAAACAGGCTGAGTGGTTTCTTGGAGCTCCATGGAGATCACCCGTAGTGCCAAGAAACCTGGACCGGGGAGCCAGGCTGCCCAGCTCTGGAGCCCAAATCCAGGCTGCAGGCAGTGAGAGGGGTCCCGGGCAGGTTTCCGGAAGTCAGATTTAGGAGGGAAAACTTCCCCCCAGCCAGACTGGACGGCACCGGGGAGTATCCTGATTCTCCAAGGTGGGAGAGTCAAAGGAGACCGACCATTCCCCACTGTCCATAGGGAACAATGTAAAGCTGTGCATGAGACCAAAGCATGCACAGCTCATGGGTAAGTTGTGCACCACAGGGCGGGCTTACCCCCTGTGGTAAGGGGTCTTGGAGAGGGATAAAAGAAGGGCAGTTGGCCCATAGGAGTGTATTGTAACATCTTCTTCTGCTGAAAACATCTGATTGTATGCTGTTGCCCCTAGCAATAGGGAGGAGCCTTTTTAAAGGTTATTTGAGCAATAAACATCTTTGCCTCAAGAAGACTGCTTCATCTTGTGACCTACAGGGTTAGGCCAAACCTAGCCCCGTTCTCTGGCTGTCCAGGGAAGCACCTGACGTCTCCAAGCTCCGCCTTCCGCCAGCTACCGGTAGAGGCCTAGCAAGTGGCTAGTGGGGATTCGTCAACACCACACAGGTGTGGTAAGGCAGTGCGTCGGCACATACAGAGCAGAACCGTGGTTCCAAACGCCACGACAGTTTAGGAGTTTGGTGGTGGCAGCGAGAACCCACCCACAGCGCAGTGGGTGGAGTCAGTAGCAGGCGGTTACTGACGGTAAGCGGAATCCCCTATATGGTCAGGCCTCGTGCGGCTTGACCTTCCATTCTGTGCGCAGTCGACGGGACGCGGCAAGCGGCGAGTGCTTCCGTACGGTACCGTCCTGTCACATAAATTGGTGGCATAGTGGTGGGATAATCCCAGGCGGCTTTTCATCACCCGATTGGAGAAGCCGAGTTACTCAGGAGAGGAGTAACTGCAGCGCAGGAGAACGCACAAGATGGCGGAATTCAGCGGAATGTCCAAGGAGGATCTGGAGATCGTATGCCAGGGGAAGGGTGTGGATATCCCTTCCAACGCGTCCAGGAGCGTCATGCAGGCGGCGCTCAGGAGCTGGGAGGAGTTTCATCGGGCGGAGGTGGAAAGCACTGACGGCATCAGCATCGCAGAGGACGGCCCACCAGTGGACCTTCGTACAGAACCGGTGAGAACCACAAGCCCCGCCCTCTCTCACAGCAGCAATGTTTCCCAGCAATCCCTAGCAGGGCCAGGATCCCAACGTCCCAAGGGGGGCGGCCCGGATACCCTAGCAGATCGGCTAGCGGAATTGGGGGAAAGGGCAACGGAGCAAGAGCGCTTGATCATCATCCAGATGTGGCGTGATGAGCGGGCACCACAGGCCGTGGTACCCCGGGATCCGTTGTCAGCTGTTGTGCACAGTTCAGGACGAGTTCAGTTTGCCAAGTTTGCAGACAGTGATGGGGACATTGATGGACATTTACAAGTTTTTGAAAGGACTTGCAAACTACACGATCTACCCAAGTCGGAGTGGGTGAGACACCTTGTGCCCACTCTGCATGGAGAGGCCTTGGAGGCCTATCGAGGAGTGGCGACGGAGGACTGTGGGAACTACGACGAAGTCGCGAAGGCCCTCCTCCAGCGATTCTTCATCACTCCAGAGTCTTACAGGAAGAAGTTCAGAGACTTGCCCAAGAATCCTAGCAGCACCCATGAGCATTTCGCCACCCAGCTGCGGCAGTACGTGGTGAAGTGGGTGAAGGATTCGGAAGCCACTACATGGGACGCACTGATCGACCTGATCTGCAGGGAGCAGTTCTACCGCAGGTGCGCCCAAGAAGTGAAGGAGTGGGTGCTAGATCGGGAGCCACCCAGCTTAAAGATGGCTGCCCAGTTAGCAGACAAGTATGTGGCAATTCGGCCACGGGGGCAGAAGCGCCCCGCCAGCAGCCAGCTCCAACAGACTGTACCACCAAGGGGACCCCCCTCTTCAGCTCATCACCCCCAAAGACAAGCATCTTCCAACCCGGGTGCTCTTAGCCAGCAACCGCACCGCAGCGTCCCTGCAACTGATCAGAGATCATCGGTGCCACGACTGGAGAAGAAGTGCTACGGCTGTGGGAAAATCGGACATCTGAGGATGAACTGTCCTGCATCCCAAGCACCCCAGACTCGTGCCCCAAATCCGAGTGCTGGAGCCCGGATCGCTTGTTTGTCGAGAGGAGATGGGCCTACAGAGACTGTTCCCCATCCAGTCAGTCCGATGGAGTGTGGCGAGAGACAGGTGCACTCTGCGGAGTCACCTGCATGGCCAAACAGCCCCTACACAACATGTGGAGGCACCTGCAGCCAGTCCACGTTGGACCCATGCAGGGAGAAGGCCTCAATAACTGTGGTGAGCCCCCACCTTATAGATCCTGCTGCAGTATTGCAGGGTCGCACTGCCACGGTCACCCTGGCAGAAGGAACAGAAAAAGCGGTTCCCATGGCAAGAGTCTACCTGGACTGGGGAGCTGGACCAGAGTTGCGAGAAGTTGCCGTCATGGATGGTCTCCCAACTGATGTGGTCCTAGGAAATGATCTGGGTGGTGGGATCGTCACTACGTTTGTTGGTGCCATTCCCCGGAGTCAAGTTCCAAACCCACCGTTGACATCAGCTACTCCAGCACAGCCCAGCCCAGAGGAAAATACTACAGCTGCTAGACAACTGCCAGCACAGCCAACCACAGCATCAACCAGCCCAGAGGAAAAGATTACAGCGGCTAGATCAGCACATCGACCCCGCATGCCTTTTGCCTCTGGTATGCCCACGTCCCCTAGCAACGCAGAGGATGTCGGTTCCAGCTCGTTTGATCCTGTGGGGGTGCCCAATGATGCTCCTGACCCAAATGGTTTGCCAACTCCGGCGGTGAGTATGAGAAACCACACTGACTTTTCCATGACTGACCCCTACCAGACTGACCCTAGTAGTCCCCACCTAGATCCCCCTGTAGAGTGTCCCAATTTAGGAGAGATTGAGGGCCACAGGCAGGAGTGTAGGGAGGCTCAACTCTCTGACCCATCCCCGAAAGGCATGAGGCGCCACTCTGGCAGCGGCCTTGACAGGGTTGGGGCGGGGAGGTTGACCTGGCGGCAAGGGTTAAGGTACAGGGTAGCCCGGAAAGTGGGAGGGGATAGACCAGATAGGGAATGTGTCCAACTGGTCCCCTCAGGGAACTTTCCTGCGCAACCGGTGTCGGTTGCCAGTGAAACCCCTTTGGACAGTAACCCGGAGACAGACCGTACCCTGAAGTGCCAGACACAGAGCTTACCCTGGTCTGGAATGTCGGATGACGCCCAGACCAACTGTAAGGCTAGTGCCATGCGTTGGCAGCCGGGGCACTCCAGCGGTTGTGTTGTCTCTGGGCCTCTGCCCATAGGAGAACCCTTGCAGCAAGTTGCTGTGGACATAGTAGGACCCCTGCCTGTGCACAGTAGATCGGGGAAGACACGCAGCCTCCCTGTATTGGATGCCACACAGGATCCAGAGGCTGGTGGTCTGGCCGCCATCACTGTGGCACAGGTAGCGGATGAGGAGGGAAGAGTAGGCCTAGGTGACAGGGTAGATTTCCCGAGTCATAGGTCGACAGAAGAGGATTGGAGGGCAGGTCTGACAGTTAGGGCAGACAGTTGCTAGATAGGTATGACGAAGGTGCAGTGCCTGGGGCACCATGTGGAAGGAGACAGGGGTAGGCCCAACCCAGAGGGGGTGGAGGCAACCAGAGGCTGTCCCCGACCCACATCACCCAGACCGGTACTGACCTTAGAACCTGTAAGGCCCTACGGACATGTTGTCATTGACTTTAGTCCTGTAGTGAACCCCTTGACAGAGATGGCTAGGAAGGGCATTCCCAAGTCAGTGGACTTTGCACCTGCTTGCGAGTTGGCATTCCAGTCATTGAAGGAGGCTCGGGTACCCGCTCCAGTGCTGACGGCGCACATTCTTGACCAGGACTGTGTGTTACGAACTATTGCGCCACTGCACGGACTGGGAGCAGTACCGAGCCAGAAAGAGCCATATGGTCAGGAGCACCCTGTGGCCTGTTTGCGCAGAAAACTGCTATGGTGGGAAGTGGGGTATGCCACAATTGGGACACCTTGGGTGGCACTTGTTTGTAACCGGCCCCCCACCGTGGTGACTTACCACCTACCTGTTAGATGGCTGCAACCTACCTTGGGGAAATTTGACAGACTTTTGTGGTGGAGCCTTGAACTTGGACTTCAGGTGGACTATTTGAACATTGTGCACCCACAAAGAGAGGCCCACTACACTATGGATGAACTGTCTAGGCCAGAGCCTACACCCCCCAGGTAGCGTCCCCTTCACCCCAACGGACTGCGGGACCAGGACCCAAATCGTTAGGACATGGGTCCCTGGTTGACCCGCTTGAATGGGGGGGGAGGAGTGTGGCCAGAGGGACCCCAGCCACAAGGGAAATGGCCGCCTGCAGCACTGAAGGGGTTAACCCCTAGTGCCCGGCGCCACTTTTACAGACAATGGGCGCTTGGCGCCAGATTTGAAAATGTATGGGGCGCTAGGCGCCGTGTTGTATTAAATGTTTAAATTGTATTTTAAGATGTGCCGTGGTCCCGGACCTCTCCGGAGACCACGGCAGGGAGGACAGCCCCCCGGCGCGCTCAGCAGTGTGTGCGCGCCGGGGGAGAGAAGGCAGCCGCTGACCGCCGGAGTCCGGGAGCTCCGCTCCCGGCAGCGGTCGGTGAAGCCCCGGGCGCACCGGGGAGAAGGGTGAGCGCTGCGGCTGGGAGCTCGGCTCCCGCTGCAGTGCTCTCTGTGAGAGCCGCCGCTGGGGGTCAGGAGCTCTGCTCCCGGCGCCTCAGCCCAGCACGGGTGGCCAGCCGCAGCCGCCGGGACGGACGTCCCGGGCTGCTGGGCGGCGAGGGGGTGTGCCGCAGCCCGGCTCCCCGCCGGACACTGCGGCGAGGCACCATGGATCCAGCGCCGCATACAGGGGACCGGGCTAGCCGGCCTCCTGCGCAGCGCGGCTACCAGACAGGCGCCGCTCATGGGGGACCGGGCTAGCCGGCTCCCTAGCGGCGGGGGTGCAATTAGGCTGCTGAGCAGGCTGATGAGCGCTGGGGTCCGGGAGCTACGCTCCCGGTGCCTCAGCGCTCAAACAGAGCCTTAGTCACGTTGGCCGGGACAAGTGTCCCGGGCCGCCGGGCTTCAGTACAGGGGGGTGCACCGCTGCGTGCGGCGGGGCCACAAAAGTAGTGCCACACTGGGGGGACAGGAAAGAGATATAAAAAGATATTGTGGCCGGAGGGACCCCAGCCACGAGGGAAATGGCCGCCTGCAGCACTGAAGGGGTTAACCCCTAGTGCCCGACGCCATTTTTACAGACAATGGGCGCTTGGCGCCAGATTTGAAAATGTATGGGGCGCTAGGCGCCGTGTTGTATTAAATGTTTAAATTGTATTTTAAGATGTGCCGTGGTCCCAGACCTCTCCGGAGACCACGGCAGGGAGGACAGCCCCCCTGCGCGCTCAGCAGAGTGTGCGCGCCGGGGGAGAGAAGGCAGCCGCTGACCGGCGGAGTCCGGGAGCTCCGCTCCCGGCAGCGGTCGGTGAAGCCCTGGGCGCACTGGGGTGTGCGCGCCGGGGAGAAGGGTGAGCGCTGCGGCTGGGAGCTCGGCTCCCGCTTCAGTGCTCTCTGTGAGAGCCGCAGCTGGGGGCCGGGAGCTCTGCTCCCGGCGCCTCAGCCCAGCACGGGTGGCCAGCCGCAGCCGCCGGGACGGACGTCCCGGGCTGCTGGGCGGCGAGGGGGGTGTGCCACAGCCCGCCTCCCCGCCGGACACTGCGGCGAGGCACCATGGATCCAGCGCCGCATACAGGGGACCGGGCTAGCTGGCTCCCTGCGCAGCGAGGCTACCAGACAGGCGCCGCTCATGGGGGACCGGGCTAGCCGGCTCCCTAGCGGCGTGGGTGCAATTAGGCTGCTGAGCAGGCTGATGAGCGCTGGGGTCCGGGAGCTACGCTCCCGGCGCCTCAGCGCTACAACAGAGCCAGAGTCACGGCGGCCGGGACAAGTGTCCCGGGCCGCCGGGCTTCAGTACAGGGGGGTGCACCGCTGCGTGCGGCGGGGCCACAAAAGTAGTGCCACACTGGGGGGACAGGGAGAGCCAGCTCCCTGGACCCCAGTGGCAGGCAGACAGGCTGGAGGGTGGGGGAAGCCAGCCCCATACCTCCAGCACGCAGAGAGCCCTAGCAGCCAGGCTGCAGGGCTAGTACACAGTATTCCACAAACCAGACAGTGTGTTGTAAGGCACTGCAGTGCCTAGGTACGTGGAGCCTGTGCAGGCTCAGAGTGTATTTAAATGTATAACATGTACAGGGTGATTTAAATGTGATGTATTTAAAGGTAAATTGCACTTACTTGGTTGTGTGTCCCAGGAGGGGGGAATCCATAGCTGTGCAGGCTGATGGATTCTCCCAGACCTTTTCCCCAAAAACAGAATGCTTTCCCATCCAGCCTCACATTTCCAAGGGGCACAGGGAGAAAGAGAAGCAGCTCAGCTAGGAAACAGGCTGAGTGGTTTCTTGGAGCTCCATGGAGATCACCCGTAGTGCCAAGAAACCTGGACCGGGGAGCCAGGCTGCCCAGCTCTGGAGCCCAAATCCAGGCTGCAGGCAGTGAGAGGGGTCCCGGGCAGGTTTCCGGAAGTCAGATTTAGGAGGGAAAACTTCCCCCCAGCCAGACTGGACGGCACCGGGGAGTATCCTGATTCTCCAAGGTGGGAGAGTCAAAGGAGACCGACCACTCCCCACTGTCCATAGGGAACAATGTAAAGCTGTGCATGAGACCAAAGCATGCACAGCTCATGGGTAAACATTGATTGGTTGTGCACCACAGGGCGGGCTTGGTAAGGGGTCTTGGAGAGGGATAAAAGAAGGGCAGTTGGCCCATAGGAGTGTATTGTAACATCTTCTTCTGCTGAAAACATCTGATTGTATGCTGTTGCCCCTAGCAATAGGGAGGAGCCTTTTTAAAGGTTATTTGAGCAATAAACATCTTTGCCTCAAGAAGACTGCTTCATCTTGTGACCTACAGGGTTAGGCCAAACCTAGCCCCGTTCTCCGGCTGTCCATGGAAGCACCTGACGTCTCCAAGCCCCGCCTTCCGCCAGCTACCGGTAGAGACCTAGCAAGTGGCTAGTGGGGATTCGTCAACACCACACAGGTGTGTTAAGGCAGTGCGTCGGCACATACAGAGCAGAACCGTGGTTCCAAACGTCACGGCAGGTTAGGAGTTTGGTGGTGGCAGCGAGAACCCGCCCACAGCGCAGTGGGTGGAGTCAGTAGCAGGCGGTTACTGACGGTAAGCCGGAATCCCCTATGTGGTCAGGCCTCGTGCGGCTTGACCTTCCATTCTGTGCGCAGTCGACGGGACGCGGCAAGCGGCGAGTGCTTCCGTACGGTACCGTCCTGTCACAGATATCCAAGCAATTGAGAATGCCAATCAGCAGTGTTCAAACTGTAATTAAGAAGCGGAAAATGATGGATTCTGTGGAAACCAAATCACGGTCAGGTAGACCAACAAATATTTCAGCCACAACTGCTCGGAAAATTGTTCGGGATGCAAAGATAAATCCACAAATAACTTAAGCTGAAATACAGGACTCTCTGAAAAAAGTGGTGTGGTTGTTTCAAGATGCACAAGGAAGCATTTGAAGAAAAATGGGCTGCATGGTCGAGTCGCCAGAAGAAAGCCATTACTACGCAAATGCCACAAAGCATCCCGCTTACAATACTCCAAACAGCACAGAGACAAGCCTCAAAACTTCTGGAACAAAGTCATTTGGAGTGATGAGACCAAACATAGGATTTTAATACCTACCGTTACATCCTTTTCTCTTAGTCCGTAGAGAATGCTGGGGACTCCAAAAGGACCATGGGGTATAGACGGGATCTGCAGGAGACATGGGCACACTATAAGACTTTGAATGGGTGTGAACTGGCTCCTCCCTCTATGCCCCTCCTCCAGACCTCAGTTATAGGAACTGTGCCCAGAGGAGACGGACATTTCGAGGAAAAGAATTTTGTTAAACTAAGGGTGAGATACATACCAGCTCACATCACACCACACCGTACAACATGGCATTCAACTAAACCCAGTTAACAGTGTGAACCAAAACAGATCAGCAATAGCCTGACTGTTACGCACACCAGTGCTAACAGGAGTATACCGGTGTATGAACAGAGAGGGATGCGGAGCAAATGAACTCACAGACAGTATAACATAACATACACAGAAGGTGATGGAATAACTAATAAACACAAAGTGAACGCAGAAGCCGGAAGGCTCAGGAACTGGGTGTCTCCCTAGTGTCAGGAATGCTCAGATGGAATAGAGCGGACAATGAAGCGAGATGTAGTGATTTAACATGTGGAGCACCCGAAATTATGTTGCTAAGAGCAACAGAAAAAACCCCAAAGGGTTACCAACGGGTGTGGGAATAAACTCCTTGGTCAGAGATAGAAATATAGACACAAGGAGAGTATCCACAATCCTAACTACCACTTCCAGGGCACAGGTTCAGCTTACTGCCACTAAACTGACACCTGGACGCCCTGCACAGTGAGAGAGGATTAAGCAGGCAGGTCTGAGAGTACAGCCGCAAACCTGCAGGGTTCACAGAATAGCAAAAGAACCCCAGCAGGTTAAACAACTGACTCCAGTCTTACTGCTAGGTCCGGATTGGCAGAATGAAGTACCAAATCCCAAGGCCTATATGCAGTAAGCAACAAGTAAATACAAAGTCACACAGTACTAGCTAATTCTCTGGAACTGACTAACAAACAAAGATTCAGCAGCATTTGCCTAGCCTGAGAGGATGGTTTATATAGCAGGTGCTGTCCACGCCCCACTCAGACCTCACAGACTGTGAGCACAAAACCAGCGCCGGATTCCCTGCCGTGCACAGAGCCTGTAACCACTGCACAGTAAAAACCCGGACCGGAGTATCAGCTGCACTCAGGTTACTTCGCTAACACTTAGAATACAAGTGTTACGATTCCTGTACTCCAGACTGGAGAAGATCTTATGGCAGAGATCTGAGTACAGGAATGAAATACAGGTTGTGGGAGCTGGAAAGCCTAGTAACCCCTGGCACCCTAACTCCGTTGTCTCGCCCGTGTTATCAGAAATCCCTTGCGAGACTATGGTTTCTTGAGCCCCTGGCAGCCACGTTTGAAAGGCGGATTATGTCTGCCCAACTCCGGTGCCCCCCGGTCTTAATGAGAGACAAAGGGAAATCCGAGACAGGATGATAACAAGAGGCCCTCTGACTAAGCAACCAAGCCAGGGGCTACAAGCTAACTTAACTAAATCAAAAGGTATGTGCGGACTAGCCGCCAGGGAAAAGGACAACCAAAGATCCACTGATCCGACACTCCTATCCGGCACCGCTGGACACCAGAGTGGATCTTGTGGAAGCAGAATCCTCCGCAAAGCTCCAGAACACAATATAAACAAAGTAATAAATAATAGCGGACAAGCCGCAACACACGGCTGCGCCGCGACTCACGAACACCACCAGATGTTAAAGGTGCTCGATCAGACTCCAGGAACAGATGGTAACTTCCGAGTACAGGATCACTGAGAACAGGAACAAACGAACAGACCGGGACTGGGAACTCTCTCTGCAGCAGAATCAGGCAAACAGGAAGCTATCACCGGCGTCTGTGATGAGTCCTGGGAGTGCTTTTAACAGAGAGTCCTAATTAAACAATCCAGAGCAGCTGGCCCACTGCATGATTCCAACTGACAAAATGCAATCAGCAGCCAGGTGAGGCAGAACACATGGAACAAGCTGCAATTACACAGACTCACCAGCGGCAGCAGACAAGAGTAATCCAAAACAGAGCAATGGGAAATCCTGGCATGCAAGACAACTAAATAAACATAAAATAGGAATGAACCACTACCTGTGGTTCATAACAGTATCCCCTCCTTAAGGGTGAGCTCCGAGCACCCCATGACACCCACGGGGAACATAAACAGAAGTATAACATGAAATACAGAACAAAACTGCAAAACAGGAATGAGCCACAGCCGTGGCTCATAACAACAAGTTTGTAAAAAAACACAGCGCCCCAACTCAAAAGTGCAGCAGTAGTGGTCCAGGTGATCCCACTCACCAGAAACGTTCAAGACAATAACAACAAGTGTGGACCACCTTGCGCACCCTCTTGGTGACCGGGTAAAAACGGGGTTAACAGATATAAAAATATCCTCAATGTTCCACTCTCCCCTTTATTTACTGGGATATTTTAGTGATATAGTCCAAAGATCATGGACGCTGTAAAATATGATAATGAGATTAAGAAACAACTAAATGATAAAGATACCTATATTACCCTAAGAAGTAACCCAAATGAACGGATCCAGAAAGAATTAAAGAATTTTTCTTTGAAGTATAAGATAGAAGAAATATTAACAGAGAAAGAAGAAAGTTATATCAACATAAAAGATCCTACACTCCCAGTCTTCTTATGTCTTACCGAAGATCCACAAAAGTCTGGAAGATCCCCCGGGTAGACCTATTGTGGCGGGAACTAATTCGGTAACATCAAATTTGTCCCACTATGTGGATTATCACCTCCAACCGGAAGTTTTAAAATTAAGATCCTATATTAAAGACACAGGAGATATACTTAAAAAATTAGAACTGGTAGAATGGCAGCCTAATTTCATATTAGGGACTGCAGATGTGAGTAGCTTATATACTATTATTGATCACACTAAAGGAGTGCAAGCAACTGAACATCATCTCCTGAGGAGCAACTTGGAGGAAAAGAAAATCCAGTTCATTTTAGATAGTATAAAATTTATTTTAAATAATAATTTTTTCTGGTATAGCGGTAAGTTTTACCAACAGAAGAAAGGAACCGCTATGGGCACAAAATTTGCCCCCGCGTATGCCAACCTGTTTATGGGACTATGGGAGGATGAATATATTTGGTCTGAAAACAATCCCTTTTTGAAGAACATCAGGCTTTGGCATCGCTTTATCGATGATATTGTTTTTATATGGGAAGGGGATGATTCCTCGTTGAATTCTTTCTGTACTTCTTTAAATATTAATGATTTTAATATATTTTTAACATTCAATACCAGCCCTCTTGAGATACAATTTTTAGATCTTTGGATATATATAGAGAATGGTATACTGAAAACTAAATCGTATTTTAAACCCACAGATAGCAATTCATATATTTCTACAAAAAGTAATCATCACCACAATTGGATAAGAAATGTACCCAAAGGCCAGTTTAGAAGGATGAGGCGCAACTGCACAGATCAGAGCACTTTCCAGGACCAGTCAAGAAGTTTACAGCAAAAATTTGTGGCAAAAGGATACGACAAAGACACCTTGAATAAATACATTACAGAAATTGGAGCAATAGAAAGGAAAGACCTCTTAAAAACAAATATCAAAGACAAAAAAGATGATATAGTTTTACCTTTTATCACTTCTTTTAATAGCCAGCACAAAGAAGTAGAAAAAATATTCTACAAACACTGGCATTTGTTGAATAGAGATCCAATTTTAAAAAGCATTTTACCGTCTAAACCGAAATTTATTTATAGGAAGGCACCAAATCTAAAACAGAAATTAGTAAAAAGTGCCGTAGGTCCAAAAAAATCCGGAAGAATAAAAACCAAGGGTTTCCACAGGTGTGGACTCTGCAATATGTGCAGACACCACACCACACAAGCCAGTAAAGTGGAAGAGGTACAATCAAAATCTACAGGAAAAGTGTACCGTATTCTCGATTTTATAACATGCAACACAAAAAATTGCATTCATTTGGTAGAGTGCAGTTGTGGGCTGCAATACATAGGACGTACATCCAGATCTTTAAAAAGAGCGGTGGGCAGAACACCTGCGAAATATCAAAAAAGGTTATCCTAATCATTCAGTATCGAACCATTTTAAAGAGATACATTCCTGTGACCACAAATGTCTAAAAAAAGTAATAGGGATAAAAACAGTGAGTAATCATTGGAGGAAACAAAATACAGAGGAAGCATTAGCACAAGCGGAAATGAAATGTATTTTTGATATGGGGACTTTAGCTCCTAAAGGTTTAAATTTAGAATTTGAGCTCAAATGGTTTTTATAATATCCTATTTGAATTTGATGACTTTGCTCAAAGTGTTTTAAACTATTTTATTTTAATTTTTTTTTTTTATTTATATTCAAATCTGGTCAAAAAATATGTTTTAAATTAGGGATATATCTTTTAATTGATTCTAAAAATGTTCAGAATTTATTATGCATGAATTTTGTACATGTATTGTTGTTACATGCACTGATATTTAAGATGTACTAATGTTCTTTACGTTTTCGTTTTTTGTATTTGGATGTATAGTTGCCCTATTTATCATTATGGGGTAGGTGCACTGTATAGAGAGTACATTATACCTTTGAGGATGGAACACGGTAATGAAGGTTTTTTGAACCAAACCTCCTCTCTCACAGTGAGCCGCTACGAGAAGAGACGGCTACAGAAAGCGGTGTGCGTTCCACGGGTTTGGAACGCACGCCGGAAGGAGTGTACATAGAATAGGAAGTGGCGTGCGTCTCTAGGTATGGAGCGCACGCCGGAAAAAAATTTCGAGAGCGGAAGTGGAAGTGGCGTGCGTTCCAGGGTTTGGAACGCACGCCGCAAATCGGGTTTAAAAACTCGATTTATTGTTCATCTTAGTTTCCAAATTTGGTTTGAGACCTTTTACAAATCCCCTGCACACTCTAAAGCAAAAAGGGAAGGAGTTAGATAGAAAATTAGACAGCAAAGACACCAATTAGGCTGTGTGCAGTAACAACCAATCAGATCACTCTGGGGGGCATAAAAACCCAGAGCAGTAAAGTCCACCTCACACCTTGAAAAAGGCTCCCTTGAGGGCAGAAACGCGTTGGTGATCTGATTGGGGAGACTGCACTGAGCCGGTATTTGATCTCCTGGATACTGCAGATCCTGAGACTGATACAGCACCTGGAAAGATCGAGGGGAATCCTTGGTATATTAACATGCTGTTTAGGGTGGACATTTCATGACACCCCATGAAATCCGGTACGCATACTAGCCCAATCCTTGGTGGATTGCTGTATATGTATTTAAGTTTATTATCCTAAATCCTTTGTGGGAAATACCGATTTTATATATAAATTTTAAATTTCTTGAATAAAAACAATATTACTCTATATATTCTCCTTTCTTTTCTGTTTTTGGGGTCCACATGAAATTGGTTTCCCATTTGGAGAAAGGAGAGACTAAGAGAACAAGAAATTGGACATCTGAGGTTGGAGTCCGCTCGTTGAAATTATATTTGGACTATATCACTAAAATATCCCAGTAAATAAAGGGGAGAGTGGAACATTGAGGATATTTTTATATCTGTTAACCCCGTTTTTACCCGGTCACCAAGAGGGTGCGCAAGGTGGTCCACACTTGTTGTTATTGACTTCGCTAACACTTGCCTCCCGGTTGCCATGGCGACGTGGCAGCACAGAGCAGGAGATCCTAACAGTACCCCCCCTCTGACGAGGGGTCAAAGAACCCCTACCACCGAGTTTATCGGGTAACTGCGAGAAGAAAGAGCGTATCAGTCTGGGGGCATGAAGATCACAACTGCGCACCCACGACCGCTCCTCCGGGCCATACCCCTTCCAGTGCACCAAAAATGACAGCCGACCCCGAACCATCTTGGAGTCAAGAACCCTTTCAACCACAAACTCCCTCTGACCCCGTATCAGAAGAGGAGAAGGTCTTCTACTGGAAGAAGGATTACTAACCGCCAGTTTTAAAAGGGAACAATGAAATGTTTTATTAATACCCAAAGAACGGGGCAGTTCTAACTGAAATGCCACCGGATTGATAACCCTGGTGATCTTATAAGGGCCGATGAACCGGGGGCCTAACTTATGAGATGGCTGTCTCAACTTCAAATTCTTGGTGGACAACCAGACGAAGTCTCCTAATTTGAAGCTGCAGGGTCTTCTCCACTTATCAAAAACCCTTTTGGTCACTAATGACACAGACACAAGGGCTTTCTTCACTTTCCTCCAAATACCCCTAAGGGCCGAAACCACAGAGGAACCACCAGGCGTGGAATCCAGGGGGTCAAAAGAATTGGCCTTAGGATGATGCCCATACACACAAATGAAGGGAGAGATCCCTGTAGCAGAGTGAGCCGCGTTGTTATAGGCAAACTCCGCCATGGACAGATGAGCAACCCAGTCAGTATGACACTTGGAGACATAACACCTGAGGAACTGCTCCAAGGACTGGTTCACCCTCTCAGTCTGCCCATTAGACTGTGGATGGTAGCCTGACGACAAACTCACAGAAATCTGGAGATCAGAACAAAATGCCCTCCAGAATTTGGCCACAAACTGGGATCCACGGTCAGAGACCACATCAAGTGGCAACCCGTGGAGGAGCACAACATGCTGCATAAATAACTCAGACAGGCGTCTGGCCGATGGCAACCCAACCAATGGAACAAAATGCGCCATCTTCGAAAACCTGTCAACGACAACCCAAATGGCTGTCATCCCCGCGGATTTAGGCAAGTCCACCACAAAATCCATGGAAATGTGGGTCCATGGCTTAGATGGAATAGAGAATGGATGTAATGGGCCGACAGGAACCCCTCTAAGAGTTTTATTTCGGGCACAAACGTCACATGCCCGAACCCACTGATCCACATCCCTAGCCACCGAGGGCCACCACACCGCCCTAGATAGCAACTCCCGAGTTCTGGCAATACCCGGATGCCCTGCCGACCTCTTGGCATGGAATTCCAGGAACACTCGCTGTCTTAATCTAGGAGGCACAAAGAAGAGACCTACCGGAAGGTCTGGAGGAGCCTGCTCCTGTGCTCTAAGGACTAATGACAAGAGGTCCTGGGTAATGCCCACTTTAATACATGATGGGGACACAATGGGTAATGGCTCCTCGGTGGTCTCTTGGACTGGAGCAAAACTCTGCGAGAGCGCATCAGCCTTGATGTTTTTTGACCCAGGGCGATATGTTATCAAAAAATTAAAGCGAGCAAAAAACAAAGCCCATCGTGCCTGCCTGGCATTGAGACGCTTCGCTGACTCTAAATATGCCAGATTCTTATGGTCGGTGAGAATTGAGACCACAAACTTAGCCCCCTCAAGCCAGTGTCTCCACTCCCCGAGTGCATCCTTTATAGCCAACAATTCCCGGTTAACCACATCATAATTCATCTCGGCAGACGAAAATTTACGGGAAAAGTAAGCACAGGGATGAAGGCGATTATAAGACACCCCCATCTGAGAGAGCACTGCCCCAATACCTATCTCAGAGGCATCCACTTCCACCACAAAAGGACGCTCTGGATCTGGGTGTCGCAGCACCTTGGCCGAGACAAATGCCCTTTTGAGACGGGCAAAGGCCGCTTTGGCCTCACAAGACCAGTGAGCAACATCCGCCCCTTTCTTAGTGAGTGCCACCAAGGGGGCCACTATAGACGAAAATCCAGCGATAAATCGTCTATAAAAATTCGCAAAGTCCAGAAAACGCTGAAGCGCCTTCAAACTAGTGGGCTGCACCCAATCCAGGACTGCCTGTACCTTAGAACCCTCCATTTGGAAACCTTCTGAGGAGATAATGTACCCTAGAAATGCGATTTGCTGGACTTCAAATTCGCACTTCTCCAGCTTCGCCCCAAGCTGGTGGTCTCTGAGTTTCTGGAGGACTAAGCGTACATGCTTCCGATGTTCCTCCAGGGAATGGGAGAAGATTAATATGTCATCTAGATAAACAACTAAGAATCTATCCAAATATTCCCTGAGCACATCGTTCATGAATTCCTGGAAGACTGCCGGGGCATTACAGAGCCCAAAAGACATCACCAAATATTCATAATGCCCTGAGTGGGTATTAAAGGCAGTCTTCCATTCATCCCCCTCTCTTATTCGGATTAGATTGTAAGCACCGCGTAGGTCAATCTTAGAAAAATTGGTGGCAGTACGAAGCTGGTCAAACAAAACCGAAATGAGAGGCAGTGGGTACGAATTTTTAATCGTGATACGGTTCAATTCCCTGAAGTCATTGCAGGGTCACAACGAACCGTCCTTTTTACCCACGAAGAATAACCCCGACCCAACTGGGGACTGTGAGGGTCTGATAAATCCTTTAGCCAAGTTCTCCTGAATGTACTCTGCCATAGCCTGTGCCTCAGGACGTGACAGGTAAGTACAACCTGCTCTTGGGAAGCTTAGCATCCGGCAACAAATCAATGGCACAGTCATAGGGGCGATGGGGATGTAGTACCGCCGCAACTTTTTTGGAGAACACATCCGCAAAATCTGCATAACATCCTGGCAAACTTAGCTGCGAGAGCCTGACTGGAAGGCTCAAGCAACTCCTGAAACAATCACTACCCCAACTAAGAATCTCCCCAGAGACCCAGTCAAATTGAGGGTTATGGGCCCTTAACCAGGGTAATCCCAAAACCAATGGGGCAAAAGAACAGACAGTCTCATAGAAAGACAATTTTTCAGAGTGTGTGGCTCCAATAAACAAAGGAATTTGGCTGGTGCAGGAGGTAATTTTACCCTGGGACAATGGTTCCCCGTTTAACCCACAGATCTCAATTTCCGATGCCAAAGGTACTAAGGGAACAGAGTGCTCCAGGGCGAATTGACGGTCCATGAAAACCCCATCGGCCCCACTGTCAACAAAGGCCTCAGTCTTGACAGTTTGGCCGAGGATCTCCAAAGTCACCGGAATGAGAAAAGTATTTTTGGGAAATTCTGACTTCTGGCCTGACAGGATATTTCCCATCACCCTCAGGCCCTGAAGTTTTCCAGCTTTTCTGGGCATGATACTACAACATGACCTTTATTCCCACAGTACAAACACAAACCCTGCTGTCTCCTCCGCGTCTTCTCACACGAGGAGAGGCGGGTAGCCCCAATCTGCATAGGCTCCTCTGAATATTCCTCAGAGTCTGAGGTTCCCTTGGGAAAAAAGGAAACTGCGGTCTCCCTTTCAAGCCTACGCTCTCTCAGCCGTCTATCCACCTGGATGGATAACTGCATGAGCTGATCTAAGCTATCAGGCGAGGGATATTGTACCAGTTGGTCCTTTATCTGGTCAGAAAGACCCCTTCGGTACTGGTTTCTCAGGGCTGGGTCATTACACTGGGTATCATGAGCCAACCTCCAAAACTCAGTACTATAAACCTCAGTTGGCCGTCGCCCTTGCTTAAGGACCGTAATCTGAGCCTCGGCTGAAGCCATCTTGTCAGGGTCATCATACAAAATGCCCAGTGCCGTTAAAAAAGCATCAACACTTTTAAGCGACGGACAGTCAGGCTGCAACCCATATGCCCAGAGCTGTGGGTCTCCTTGTAGCAAGGAAACCACCATGCCCACCCGCTGAATCTCCGACCCAGAAGACTGGGGCCTAAGCCTGAAATATAGCTTACAACTCTCCTTGAAACAAAAGAACTGCGAGCGATCTCCAGAAAAACGATCCGGGAGATTTACTTTCGTCTCCTTAACCCCTGAACTTGCCGCTGCTGCTGCGGGAGCTCTGCTAGCGGCCTGCGGGGTGTTCATTTTAATAGACATCTCATTAAATTGTCGAGTCAGGACCTGCACCTGATCGACCACCTGTTGCAAAGTATTTTGAGGGGTATGCTCCATATTCCCACAAAATTTCAACAGGCGTAAGGCTGCTGAATATGTTACGCACACCAGTGCTAACAGCAGTATACCGGTGTATGAACAGAGAGGGATGCGGAGCAAACAAACTCACAGACAGTATAACATAACATACACAGAAGGTGATGGAATAAAATGGTGACTGGAAAAGAGCGAACATAGTCCCACTGCACAAAAGTGGAAGCAAGGAAGAGGCAAACAACTACAGACCAGTGAGTCTTACATCAGTAGTAGGGAAATTGATGGAAACACTCCTAAAAGAAAGAGTTGTAGATCATCTCAAATCCAGCAATATACTGGATCCCAAACAGCATGGATTCACTGGGGGGAGATCATGTCAAACAAATCTTATTGACTTTTTTGTTTGTGTGACTAAAGTGATGGATAAAGGTGGAGCCATGGATATAGTTTATCTAGACTTTAGTAAGGCTTTTGATACAGTTCCACATCGCAGACTGCTAAATAAACTTGAAAGTTTGGGATTGGATATTAGGATTATTGAATGGATAAGATCTTGGTTGAAGGATAGAAAACAGAGAGTTGTGGTAAATGGAGTGCATTCACAGGAGGGAAATGTTACCAGTGGAGTACCCCAGGGATCTGTACTTGGACCAGTGCTTTTTAATATCTTTATTGGTGACATTGCAAATGGCATTAAAGGGAAAGTATGCCTTTTTGCAGATGACACAAAGGTATGCAACAGGGTAGACACACCAGGTGGGGTAAAACAAATGATTGATGATCTAAGTAGACTAGAGGAATGGTCAAGAGTCTGGCAATTACAGTTTAATGCCCAAAAATGCAAAATCATGCACTTGGGTCTCAAAAATCCAAAGGCTAAATATAGTATTAATGGCACTATACTGAAAACTACTGAGGAGGAAAGGGATCTAGGAGTCACTATTTCAGATGACTTAAAAGCAGGTAAGCAATGTAACAAGGCAATGAGGAAGGCTAGTCAGATGCTTGGCTGCATTGGGAGAGGAATCAGCAGCAGAAAGAAAGAAGTAATAATGCCACTGTATAGGTCATTGGTACGGCCTCATCTAGAATACTGTATTCAGTTCTGGAGGCCATATCTTCAAAAGGATATTAATACATTAGAAACTGTACAAAGGAGGGCAACTAAAATGGTGCATGGCTTACATCACAAAACATACCCATAAAGACTAAGAAATCTCAATATGTATAGTTTGGAGCTGAGAAGGGAAAGGGGGGACATGATAGAAACTTTCAAATATATGAAGGGTTTTAACAAAGTCCAGGAGGGAAACATTCTCCAAATGAAGAGAAGCAATAGGACACGAGGACATGTACTGAGACTGGAGGGGGGGAGGTTCAGGGGAAATTTGCGGAAAAATTATTTCACAGAAAGGGTAGTGGACAAGTGGAATAGCCTTCCATCAGAGGTGGTAGAGGCTAAGACAGTAGAGCAATTTAAACATGCATGGGATAGACATAAGGATATCCTTACAAAGAAATAAGGATCAAATAAGGTTAGTGATATAAAAATAATATAAAAAAAATAAGGGGCAGACTAGATGGGCCAAGTGGTTCTTATCTGCCGACAAATTCTATGTTTCTATGTAATAACTAATAAACACAAAGTGAACGGAGAAGCCGGAAAGGCTCAGGAACTGGGTGTCTCCCTAGTGTCAGGAATGCTCAGATGGAATAGAGCGGACAATGAAGCGAGATGTAGTGATTTAACATGTGGAGCACCCGAAATGATGTTGCTAAGAGCAACAGAAAAGACCCCAAAGGGTTACCAACGGGTGTGGAAATAAACTACTTGGTCAGAGATAGAAATATAGACACAAGGAGAGTATCCACAATCCTAACCCCCACTTGCAGGGGACAGGTTCAGCTTACTGCCACTAAACTGACACCTGGACGCCCTGCACAGTGAGAGAGGATTAAGCAGGCAGGTCTGAGAGTACAGCCGCAAACCTGCAGGGTTCACAGAATAGCAAAAGAACCCCAGCAGGTTAAACAACTGACTCCAGTCTTACTGCTAGGTCCAGATTGGCAGAATGAAGTACCGAATCCCAAGGCCTATATGCAGTAAGCAACAAGTAAATACAAAGTCACACAGTACTAGCTAATTCTCTGGAACTGACTAACAAACAAAGATTCAGAAGCATTTGCCTAGCCTGAGAGGATGGTTTATATAGCAGGTGCTGTCCACGCCCCACTCAGACCTCACAGACTGTGAGCACAAAACCAGCGCCGGATTCCCTGCCGTGCACAGAGCCTGTAACCACTGCACAGTAAAAACTCGGACCGGAGTATCAGCTGCGCTCAGGTTACTTCACTAACACTTGCCTCCCGGTTGCCATGGTGACGTGGCAGCACAGAGCAGGAGATCCTAACACTGACTTTTACCAAACACAACCTTTGTGTAACTTAAACAATAACTATGGGGGTGATTCCGAGTTGTTCGCTCGCTAACTGCTTTTTGCAGCATTGCACACGCTAGGCCGCCTCCCACTGGGAGGGTATCTTAGCTTAGCAGAATAGCGAATGAAAGATTAGCATAATTGCGAATAGAAATTTCTTAGCAGTTTCTGAGTAGCTCCTGGCCACATACAGGACAAACAGAGCCTCTGTTTTCCTCACCCGAGCCGTTCTGGCTACATAAATTTTCAAAGCTCTGACCACATCAAGGGACTTTGAATTAGCCAACGCTTCAGTAGCCACAGGCACCACAATAGGTTGGTTCATGTGAAATGAAGAAACCACCTTTGCTAGAAATTGTTAACGAGTTCTCAACTCCACTCTATCCTCATGAAAAATCAGATAGGGGCTTTTGTGAGACAAAACCGCCAATTCGGACACCCGCCTTGCGGATGCCAAGGCCAATAGCATGACCACTTTCCAAGTGAGAAATTTCAACTCAACCCTTTGTAAAGGTTCAAACCAATGTGACGTAAGGAACTGTAACACCACGTTAAGGTCCCACGGTGCCACTGGGGGCACAAATGGAGGTTGGATGTGCAGCACGCCTTTCACAAAGGTCTGTACTTCTGGAAGCAAAGCCAATTCCCTTTGAAAGAAAATTGATAATCCTGAAACCTGCACTTTAATGGAGCCTAACTTCAGGCCCGTATCCACACCCGCTTGCAATAAATGGAGGAACCGACCCAGCTGAAATTCTTCCGTAGGAGCCTTCTTGGATTCACACCAAGACACATATTTTCTCCAAATAAGGTGATAATGCTTCGCCGTTACCTTCTTTCTAGCCTTAAGTAGAGTGGGGATGACTTCCCCGGGAATACCCTTTCTGGCTAGGATTTGGCGTTCAACTGCCATGCCGTCAAATGCAACCGCGGTAAGTCCTGGAACATGCATGGTCCCTGCTGTAACAGATCCTGTCTTAGAGGAAGAGGCCAGGGATCTCCTGTGAGTAATTCCTGAAGATCCGGATACCAGGCCCTCCGTGGGCAATCTGGAACAACGAGTATTGCCTGGACCCTTGTACTTCTTATGATCCTTATCACCTTTGGGATGAGTGGAAGTGGAGGGAACACAAAGACTGACTGAAACACCCACGGTGTCACCAGAGCGTCTACCGCTACTGCTTGAGGGTCCCTCGAACTGGAACAATATGTCGGCAGCTTCTTGATGAGGCGCGACGCCATCATGTCTATTTGAGGAAGTCCCCAACAACTTGTCACTTCTGCAAAGACCTCTTGATGAAGACCACACTCTCCTGGATGGAGATCGTGTCTGCTGAGGAAGTCTGCTTCCCAGCTGTCCACGCCTGGAATGAAGACCGCTGACAGAGCGCTTGCATGCTTTTCCGCCCAGCGAAGGATCCTGGTGGCCTCCGTCATCGCCGCTCTGCTCCTCATCCCACCCTGGCGTTTTATGTGCGCCACGGCTGTTATGTTGTCCGACTGAATCAGGACGTGCAGGTCGCGAAGAAGATGTTCCGCTTGTAGCAGGCTGTTGTAAATTGCCCTTAATTCCAGAATGTTTATGTGCAGACAAGCCTCCTGGCTTGACCATTTTCCCTGGAAATTTTTTCCCTGTGTGACTGCTCCCCAACCTCGGAGACTCGCGTCCGTGGTCACCAGAATCCAATCTTGGATGCCGAACCTGCGACCTTCTAGAAGGTGAGAACTTTGGAGCCACCACAGGAAAGAAACCCTGGTCCTGGGCGACAGAGTTATTTTCCGGTGCATCTGTAGATGGGACCCTGACCACTTGTCCAGTAGGTCCCACTGAAACGTTCTTGCATGGAACCTGCCAAACAGAATGGCCTCGTAGGCCGCCACCATTTTCCCCAGCACTCGAGTGCATTGATGAATCAACACTCTTGGCGGTTTCAGAAGTTCCTTGACCATGTTCTGGATTTCCTGAGCTTTTTCTAACGGGAGAAAATCCTCTGCCGTTCCGTGTCCAGGATCATGCCCAAAAACGACAGCTGAGCTGTCGGAATAAACTGTGACTTTGGCAAATTTAGGAGCCAGCCATGCTGTTGCAGCACCTGCAGGGAGAGCGCAAGGCTTTTTAGCAACTGCTCCTGTGATCTCACCTTTATCAGGAGATCGTCCAAGTACGGGATAATTGTGACCCCTTGCTTGCGCAGGAGTACCATCATTTCCACCATTACCTTGGTGAAAATCCTCGGGGCCATGGAAAGACCAAACGGCAACGTCTGAAATTGGTCGTGACAATCCTGAACAGTGAACCTCAGGTACGCCTGATGAGGAGGATAAATGGGGACATGCACATAAGCATCCATTATGTCGACTGACACCATAAAATCCCCCCCCCCCTTCAGACTAGAGATCACCGCTCGGAGAGACTCCATCTTGAATTTGAAACTTTTCAAATACACATTGAGGGATTTTAAATTCAGAATTGGTCTGACCGAGCCGTCCGGCTTCGGGACCACAAACAGGCTTGAATAAAACCCTTCTCCTCGCTGTGACGGGGGAACCTCAACAATGATCCGCTGCTGACACAGCTTTTGTATTGCCGCACACACTACCTCTCTTTCCGGAAAAGAAGCTGGCAAGGCCGATTTGAAAAATTAGCATGGGGGAACGAATTGAAACTCCAGCTTGTAACCTTGGGTCACAATTTCCAGTACCCAAGAATCCAGGCCCGAGAGAAGCAAGACCTGACTGAAGAGTTGAAGACGCGCTCCCACCGATGCGGACTCCCGCAGGGGAGCCCCAGCGTCATGCGGTGGATTTGGCAGAAGCCGGGGAGGACTTCTGCTCCTGGGAGCTTGCCACAGCCGGCGATATTTTTCCTCTTATCTCTTTCCGCAAGGAAGGATGACCCACGTCCTTTCCGGAATTTCTGCGACCGAAAGGACTGCAATTGATATGCAGGCGTTTTCTTTTGCTGTGGAGGAACAAAAGGCAGAAAAGAGGACTTACCCGCGGTAGTTGTAGAAACCAGGTCCGCAAGGCCTTCACCAAACAAAACCCCACCCTTATAGGGCAGAGCCTCCATAGCCTTCTTAGAATCAGCATCACCATTCCATTGATGAGTCCACAACGCCCTTGTAGCCGAGACTGCCATGGCATTGGCCCTTGATCCCAAGAGGCCAATATCTCTCGCCGTCTCTTTTAAATAGACTGCAGCATCCCTGATGTGACCCAGAGTCAACAGCACGCTATCTCGATCCAGGGTGTCTATGTCCGATGACAAGTTATCCGCCCACTTTTCAATCGCATTACTCACCCACGCCGAAGCGACAGCCGGTCTGAGGAGTGTACCTGTCGTGACATAAATAGATTTCAAGGTAGCTTCCTGCCTCCGATCAGCAGGATCTTTAAGGGTCGCCATTTCAGGAGATGGTAGCGCCACTTTCTTGGATAAGCGCGCTAGAGCTTTGTTTACCGTGGGTGTGGCCTCCCACTCAACCCTATCCTGAGAAGGAAACGGGTATCCCATAGCAATTCCCCTGGGAATGTGCCACCTCTTGTCTAGCGTTTCCCAGGCTTTTTCAAAAAGAGCATTCAGTTCATGAGAGGGAGGGAATGTAACCTCCGGTTTCTTCCCCTTATACACACAGACCATTGTCTCAGGGACAGCGGGATCTTCCGTAATATGTAACACGTCTTTTATAGCCACAATCATGTACTGAATACTCTTAGCCACCTTAGGATGTTACTTCACATCATTATATTCGACACTGGAATCAGAATCCGTGTCGGTATCAGTGTCTGCTATCTGGGTAAATGAACGTTTTTGGCACCCCGAGGGGGCCTGAGAGTGTGGTACCACGTCTCCCATGGATTGCCTCCATGCTTGGTTCTGAGACTCAGATTTGTCCAACCTCTTATGCAACAAAGCCAGACTGGTATTCAACACATTCCACATATCAACCCAATCAGCAGTCGGCGGTGCCGACAGAGTCGCTCCTTCATTTTGTTCAGCTCTCACACTAACCTCCTCCTGGGAAGAGCATTCAGTTTCTGCCATGTCGACACACGTACCGACACCCCCACACACACTGGGCTAAAGGGGACACACCCACAATAAGGCCTTTCAGAGAGACAGAGAAGGAGTTTGCCAGCTCACGCCCAGCGCCACACCTGTCTGAAAAGCACAATGCCCCAGACCTATAAGCGCTTGTAATATAATACAACCAATCACCAAATTATGTGCCCCCCCCCCCCTTCATTTTTAGCACCCTGTTACTTGTGACAGCAGTGAAGGGCCAGGAGCAGCGTCTCTGCAGCAAGCTGTAGAGAGAAGATGGCGCTGGTCAGAGCTGAGGAGGAAGCCCTGCCCCCTACAAGGCGCGCTTCGGTCCCGCTATAATAATACTGGCGGGGGTCTCAAAACAGTGCCTATGCACTTTATTTTAGCCAGATATTGCCCAAAAGAGGTTTATATTGCAGCCCAGGGCGCACACCCATGCAGTGCCTGTGTGTGCGGGAGCAATGGCGTGCAGCGTGACCGCTGCGCGGTACCTCAGGAAGACTGAAGTCCTTGTCGCCTTCAGATGTCTTCTTTGCTTTGGTTACTCACCTGTCTTCGATCTTCTGGCTCTGTGAGGGGGACGGCAGCGCGGCTCCGGGAACGAGCAGCTAGGCGACCCAAGTGATCGGACCCTCTGGAGCTAATGGTGTCCAGTAGCCTAAGAAGCAGAGCCTATCAGTCTCACAGAGGTAGGTCTGCTTCTCTCCCCTCAGTCCCACGATGCAGCCAGCAGTGCTCCCTGAAAAAAATAAATCTAACCAAAGTCTTTTAGAGAAACCCAGGAGAGCTCCCCTATAGTGTGACCAGTCTCCTCTGGGCACAGAATCTAACTGGGGTCTGGGGGAGGGGCATAGAGGGAGGAGCCAGTTCACACCCATTCAAGGTCTTATAGTGTGCCCATGTCTCCTGCGGATCCGTCTATACCCCATGGTCCTTTTGGAGTCCCCAGCATCCTCTAGGACGAAGGAGAAATTGAACTTTTTGGCCACAACCATAAACGTTACGTTTGGAGAGGAGTCCACAAGACCTATGATGAAAGGTACACCATTCCTACTGTGAAACACGGAGGTGGATCGCTGATATTTTGGGGATGTGTGAGCTACAAAGGCACTGGAAACTTGGTCAAAATTGATGGCAAGATGAATGCAGCATGTTATCAGAAAATACTGGAGTAACATTTTGCACTCATCAGCCCGGAAGCTGCGCATGGGACATACTTGAACGTTCCAACATGACAATGATCCAAAACACAAGGCCAAGTCGACCTGTCATTGGCTACAGCAGAATAAAGTTAAGCTTCTGGAGTGGCCATCTCAGTCTCCTGACCTCAATATCATTGAGCCACTCTGGGGAGATCTCAAACGTGCAGTTCATGCAAGACAGCCCAAGAATTTACAGGAACCGCAAGCTTAAGTGGGGCCAACCACAAGAGTGACCCCACTTAACCTCGCGGTCTACCGCAGACCGCAAAGTTCCCACCATTGGATACAACGGAGCGCCTATGCGCTACATTGTATCTACAGTGCGCAGCCTGACTGACAGCTCAGGAGAGTGCCATGACGTGGCGCTCCCTGATTGGCTGAAGGGACCCTCTTTGACAGCAGTCACGGGGGTCCCGCCAGTGCGTGGTTCGGTAATCCGTTTTTTTTATTTTGCCAAGTCCCTGGATTACAAACTTAAAGAGGACCGATCTACACAGGATTTTTTGTGAGTATAATTTTATTTACAGGTACCCCGGGATTCTACTGGAGATGAGGACCGACTGCTTCATGTCAACATAAGTAAGTATGTATGAATGTAATGTGTAATGTATGTTTAATCAAATTTTACTATCAAGGTGTGTGTGGGTTTTTTTTTATTTGGGTATTTTTTTGTAGTAGAACTACAGGTACCAGTGTGCCCCCCCCCCCCCCCCGCATGCTGGTACTTGTGGTTCTCCAAATACCAGCTTGCGGTGGAGGCTTGCTGGGACTTATAGTTCTGCTACAAAAAACAATATTCTTTTTTTTAGACAAAAGGCTATCAGCCTCCCATCCGCCGCCCTTGGATGGGGGGGGGGCCTCAGGCTTCACCCCTGGCCCTTGGGTGGCTGGAGGGGGGGTCCCCTTGATTTAAGGGGCCCCCACTCCTCCAAGGTACCCCGGCCAGGGGTGACTAGTTGGGGATTTAATGCCAGGACCGCAGGGACCAATATAAAAGTGTCCCCCGGCTGTGGCATTATCTCTCTGACTAGTGGAGCCCGGTGCTCGTGTTAAAAATACAGGGGACCCCTACGCTTTTTGTCCCCGGTATTTTTTGCACCAGGACCAGGCGCAGAGCCCTGTGCTGGTTGTTAAAATATGGGGGGAAACCCCTGTCAATTTCCCCCCCGTATTTTTACAACCAGGACCAGCTCAAAGAGCACGAGGCTGGTTATGCTTAGGAGGGGGGACTCCACGCAAATTTTTTTTGAGATTTTTAACACTTTAATTTAGCAAGATGATTTCCACAACTTTCTCTTGTGGAAATCATCTTGCTGAATCCTTCTTTGGGACGACGTACCAGATAAAAGATATCTTTATGGGCACACGGGAAAGGAAGCTAATGTAAGTTGTCCTGCATACCTATATATCATGTGAAGTCTTTTGGGGGCCTTTCCGCTACTGAATATCTTCATGCAGTAAAAGATACCTTTATGGACACGCAAGACAGAAATATCCTGTAAGTGTGTACCGTTTTTATTTGTGTGGGGACAGCACATTGTTTCAGATATAAAGATACCTTTATGGACACGCGTGATAGAAATTAGCTGTAAGTGTAATTCCACAGAGAGATAAAGTAGTGGATCCCACAGAAACTACAAAGGATCACCTTCAGATTTATGTGTACTATGCAGCGCTAGTTCCTGCTTCTTCTTTTTGTATATTCCAGTAGTGAGATTCAAACCAGCACACACAACCAAGAGGAAAGCCAAGCTAACCAAACTTGAAAAGGAACAGCAATGGCTGAACCAACAATAATACTTTACCAAGTAACAGTGCAGAAAAACGAAGCACCGGGCGGGTGCCCAGCATCCTCTACGCACTACGAGAAAAGGATTTACCGGTAGGTAATTACAATCCTATTTTCTCTTACATCCTAGAGGATACTGGGGTCCATTTAGTACCATGGGGATGCACCAAAGCTCCCAAAACGGGTGGGAGAGTGCGGAGGTTCCTGCAGAACTGATTGATCAAACTGAAGGTCATCAGCGGCCAAAGCATCGCACTTGTAGAACTTAGCAAACGTGTTCGACCCTGACCAAGTAGCCGCTCATCAAAGCTGTAAAGCCGAGACACCCCGGGCAGCTGCCTAGGAAGAAACCACCAACCGAGTAGAGTGGGCCTGAACCGATTTCGGCACCGGCAAGCCTGCCGTAGAATAAGCATGCTGGATAGTAAGCCTGATCCTGCGATCAATAGACTGCTTTGAAGCAGGGCACCCAATTTTATCGGGATCATAGAAAACAAACAGCGAGTCAGATTTTCTGTGACAAGCCGTCCACTTCACATAAACTTTCAAAGCCCTCACAACATCTAAGGACTTTGAAGAAGCAGAGGTGTTGGTAATCACCGTAACCACAACAGGCTGGTTGATGTGAAATGCAGACACCACCTTAGGAAGGAACTGCTAACGAGTTCTGAGCTCAGCGCGATCCTCATGAAAAATCAAGTAGGGGCTCTTGTGAGACAATGTCGCCAGTTCCGACACGCGCCTTGCTGAAGCCAGGGCCAACAGTGTAACTGTCTGCCACGTAAGAAACTTAACGTCCGCTGCCTGTAAAGGCTCAAACCAATCCGATTGGAGGAACTGCAACACCATGTTGAGATCCAAAGGTGCCATAGGAGGCACAAAGGGCGGTTGGATGTGCAGAACACCCTTCAAAAAAGTCTAAACCTCAGGAAGAGATGCCAATTGCTTCTGAAAGAAAATGGACAAGGCCGAAATCTGGACTTTCAAGGAGCCCAAACGGAGGCCCACATCCACTCCTGCCTGCAGAAAAAGGAGAAATCGTCCCAGCTTAAATTCCATCACAGGAATTTTCCTGTTCTCACACCAAGAGACTTATTTCTTCCAAATACGGTGGTAATGTTTAGCCGTTACCCCCTTTCTGGCTTGGATCAAGGTTGGAATAACCTTATCCGGAATCCCTTTCTGGGCTAGAATTTGACGCTCAACCTCCATGCCGTCAAACTTAGCCGCGGTAAGTCTTGATAGACGAATGTAGAAGATCCTCTCGAAGAGGAAGAGGCCACAGGTCCTCCAGGAGCAACTCCAGTAGATCCGCGTATCAGGCCCTTCTTGGCCAGTCCAGAGCAATAAGAATTGCTTGAACCTTTTCCCTTTTTATTCTTTTGAGAATCCTTGGGATTAACGGAAGTGGTGGAAACAAGTAGACCATCTGGTAGACCCACTGAGTCACCAGAGAGTCCGCTAGCCACTGCTTGCGGGTCTCTCAACCTGGAACAATATCGCTTAAGCTTCTTGTTGAGATGAGAGGCCCTCTTGTCGATTTGGGGAATTCCCCACCGAAGTGCCAGGGACTCGAACACCTGCGGGTGAAGGCCCCACTCTCCTGGATGGAGGTCATGTCTGCCGTGGGAGTTCGCTTCCCAGTTGTCCACTCCCGGAATGAAGATTGCCAACAACGCCACCGCATGTCTTCATGCCCAGAGGAGAATCCTTTTTACCTTTAACATTGCAGTTCTGCTTTTCGTTCCGCCTTGTCGGTTTATGTATGCTACTGCCGTAACATTGTCCGACTGAACTTGTATGGCCTGATCTTGAAGAAGATGGGATGCCTGTAGAAGGGCGTTGTATACGGCCCCAAGTTCCAGAATGTTCACCGGAAGAATAGATTCTTGACTTGACCATTTTGCTTGGAACTGTTCCCCTTGGGTGACTGCTCCCCAACAACAGAGGCTTGCGTCTGTGGGTAGCAGAATCCAATTTTGAATCCTGAACCTTCGGTCTTCGGTTAGGTGAGAAGTCTGAAGCCACCACAGAATAGAAATCCTGGCTCTTGGCGACAGACGTATCATCTGGTGCATGTGGAGATGCGATCCGGACCATTTGTCCAACAGATCCAGCTGGAAGGGCCTTACGTGAAACATTCCATATTGCAGAGATCAGTAAGGGGCCACCATCTTCCCCAAGAGGCGAATGCACAGGTGCACCGAAATCCGGGTCGGCCTTAGAACGTCCCGTACAATCGACTGGATCACCAATGCCTTTTCCATTGGGAGGAATACCCTCCGCGCCTCCGTATCCAGTATCATTCCCAGGAACTAAATCCTCCGTGTTGGTTCCAGGTGAGATTTTGGCAGGTTCAGAATCCACCCGTGATCCTGGAGTAACGTCGTTGAGAGGGCAATGCTGTGTAACAACTTCTCCCTGGACGGTGCTTTGATTAGCAGGTCATCAAGGTACGGTATTATGTTCACTCCCCGCAAGTGGAGGAGCAACATCAACTCTGCCATCACCTTGGTGAACACCTGTGATGCCATAGAGAGTCCAAATGGCAGTGCCTGGAACTGGTAGTGGCATTCCTGTAACGCAAACCTGAGATAAGCCTGATGAGGCGGCCAAATCGGGACATGAAGGTACGCATCCTTGATGTCCAGAGACATCAGGAATTCCCCATCCTCTAGACCTGAGATCACCGCTCTCAGAGACTCCATCTTGAATTTGAACACCTTTAAATATGGGTTCAGAGACTTGAGGTTTAAAATGGGTCATACCGGACCGTTCAGTTTCGGCACTACAAACAGTTTGGAATCATAACCCTTGTTTTTTAGGTGAGGTGGAACTGGAACAATCACCTGAGTCTGTACCAGTTTTTGAATTGCTGCCTGTAAGGTCAAACTTGCTTCTGGAGAAGCTGGTAAGCCGGATTTGAAGAATCTGGGAGGTGGTAGTTCTTGAAATTCCAGTCTGTATCCCTGTGCGATAAGATTATTCACCTAGGGATCTAGGCATGACGTTGCCCAGATGTGACTGAAATAATGTATCCGGGCTCCCACCTGCCTGTCTTCCAGGCAGTGTGGTCCACTGTCATGCTGAAGGCTTTGAGGAAGCAGTACCAGAGGTTTGTTCCTGAGAACCTGCAGCTACGGCTATTCTGGGTTTACCTTTACCGCCTCTGAAGGCTGTAGAAGAACCCTTGGACTTGTTTTTAAATTTAGCTGTCCAAAAGGACTGCAAAGTCGGAGCAGAGTAGGTTTTCCTAGCTGGGGAGCTGCAGAAGGAAGGTATGTAGACTTACCCGCAGTGGCCTTAGATATCCAAGTATCTAGTTCATCTCCAAACAGAGCCTCACCCGTGAATGGTAGGCTCTCCACGCCTTTTCTAGAATCTGCATCCGCAGTCCAAGAGCGAAGCCACAATTCCCTGCGTGCTGACACTGCCATGGCAGTGGTGCATGCGTTGAGTAAACCAATTTCTTTTATGGCCTCCACCATGAAGTTAGCAGCATCTTGGATGTGCTGTAGGAGTAAAATAATGTCATCCCTGGTTAGTGAATCTAAATCTTCAATTAGATTATCAGACCATCTTGCAATTGCCGTAGTGATTCATGCACAAGCAATATTGGGTCTCTGGGCTACCCCAGCCAACGAGTATATAGATTTGAGAGTGGTCTCAACCTTACGGTCAGCCGCATCCTTTAAGGACGCCACCCCGGGAACCGGTAAGATTATCTTTCGCAACAACCTGGACACAGATGCGTCCACTATCGATGGGTTTTTCCTTTTTTTTCTATCCTCCAAAGTAAAGGGGAAGGAAGAAATTAACCTTTTTGGGATCTGACATTTTTGGTCAGGGTTCACCCAAGCTTCTTCAAAGAGGACATTTAACGCCTTTGAAGCCGGAAAAGTAGCTGAGGATTTCTTTTTTTGTATTAAAGTAATATTCCTCAATTACTTCCTCTGCCCTGACAGGAATATGTAAGACAGTTCTAACCGCATCTATGAGGGCCTGGATACCCTGTGACAGGACAGCATCCCCCCCCACTGGCATCCATATTATCCGGATCCAGATCAGTGTCACCCTGCATGACTTGGGCCAGAGTACACTTTTGTAGGCAAATGGCGAGGGATTGAGACACAGGTATGAGAGCTGAATCTTTGTTGATCAGGTCATCCATAGACTGCCTTAAGAATTGTGTCTCCCTTTCACTATGAGATAGCTTAGTGCAAATATTAGAAATCATCCTTTTAATAGAAGCCAACCACGGGGGTTCAGCCCCACTAGCTTGAGAGGGAGCACTATCTTGGGTGCAGGGTAGTGAGTCCTCAGGGGATGAGAGACATACTGCAGTACAAGAGATACAGTCCCTGGACATGATTGTGAAAGGGACACACACACACACACACACACAGTATCCTCTAGGACGTAAGAGAAAAGTATTTCCCCAAGACAGGTGTGTCAGGGTGGGCGCACTGTGGATCCTATGGACCTCGAAGAAAAAGAGTTCACCATGGTAAGTCTAACAAAACTCTTGTTTTCTTCATCAGGATCCATAGTGATCCACAGTCCTTACATTGGGGATGTCCTAAAGCAGTTTCCCCTAAGAGTGGGGACGCTCCTGAGTAGACAGGAGAATCCGACGCCCTAAGGAAGCTTCCTGAGAGGCAAAGGTATCAAAAGGCATAAAAACCTCAGGAACGTGTTAATAGAAGACAACGTAGCTGTCTTGCAGAGTTGTTCAGCAGTAGCACCTCAGCGAGCCACCCATGAGGGACCTGCTGAACGTATTGAATGAGCAGAGACCGGAACAGGAAGATCAGCTTGAATGTAAGCCTCTGCAATAGTCATGCAAAGCCACCTGGACAGCGTTTGTTTACTAGCTGGCCAACCTTGCTGATAGAATCCATACAGGACAAATAGAGAATCCGTTTTCCTGATCACTCTGGTACTTTTCACATAAATCCTTATTAACCACCTCCAAGGCCTCACCAGCCAATAGGACTGTTAGGGTCTCCTGCCCTGTGCTGCCACGTCGTCATGGCAACCGGGAGGCAAGTGCTAGCGGAGTAACCTGAGCGCAGCTGATACTCCGGTTCGGGTCTTTTGCTGTGCAGTGGTTACAGGTTCTGCACGGCAGGGGATCCGGTGCTGGTTTTTGTGCTCACAGTCAGTGAGGTCTGAGTGGGGCGTGGACAGCACCTGCTATATAAACCCTCTTCTCAGGTTAGGCAGATGCAGCTGAATCTTTGTTGGTTAGTCAGTTCCTGAAAGTTAGCTAGTACTGTGTAACTTTGTATTTGCTTGTTGCTTACTGCAAATAGGCCTTGGGATTTGGTACTACACTCTGCCAATCCAGACCTAGCAGTAAGACTGGAGTCAGTCGTTTAACCTGCTGGGGTTCTTTTGCTATTCTGTGAACCTAGCAAGTTTGCGGCTGTATTCTCAGACTTGCCTGCCAAAATCGTTTCTCACTGTGCAAGGTGTCCAGGTGTCAGTTTAGTGGCAGTAAGCTGAACCGGTGCACTGCAAGTGAGGACTAGGATTGTGGAGACTCTCCTTGTGTCTATTATTCCATCTCTGACCAAGGAGTTTACTGCCACACCCGTTGGTAACCCTTTAGGGTTTTGCTGTTACCCTTAGCAACAGCATTTCGGGTTCTCTACGTATTAAATCACAACATCTCGCTTCTTTCCATCTGAGCATTCCTAATACTAGGGAGACACCAAGTTTCTTAGCCTTTGGGCTTCTCTGTTCACTTTGTGTTTATTTTGTTACTCTATCACCTTCTGTGTATGTAATGTCATATTCCCCAGTCTGTCTGTGAGTTCATTTGTTTTGCATCCCTCTCCGTTCAGACATCAGTACATTCCTGCTGGCACTGGTGTGCATAACAAGGACTAAAAGGCTGGAACCACTATCTCTGTATTTAGATGAAACTTGGACACCAACTTAGGAAGGTGCCTCACCTTGGTCTGGAGAACTGCCCTATCTTGATGGAAGATCAGAAATGAAGGACAGGAAAGCACTCCTAAATCAGACACCATTCTCATAGAGGCAATAGCCAGGAGATATAACACCTTTACAGACAGCCACTTAAGGTCCACTGACTCTGAAGGCTCAAATGGGGAAGTCTTAAGAGCTTGCCAGACAAGGGATAAATCCCAGGGGCCACTGGATGTACAAAGGGAGGCTGGATATGGAGTATTCCTTGAAAAAAGGTACGCCCATCTTGTAGTGGCGCAATCTGTCATTGAAACCACACTGATAGTGCAGAAACTTGTACTTTCAGGAATGCTAGGCAAAGACCAAGGTCTAACCCTGCTTGTAGAAAGGTCAGTACCTTGGAGACCCTAAAAAGGTAGGAGGGTCATAGCGCCTAGGCGCACACCACTGAAAATAAGCATGTCAAATCAGGTAATAGATGCGGGTTGAAGACGCAAATGGTCTATATCACTGCATCCGAGAACCCCATAGCTCTGAAGACTGATGACTCATGAGCAAAGCCATCAAAGACAGTCGAGCCAGGTTCCGATGCAGACAGGGACCCCGAGACAACAAGTCTGCTCGCTGTGGCAGTAGGAATGGCATGTCTATGGATAGATTTTGCAGATCAGCGGACCAATGGTGCCTAGGCCATATGGGAGTAATCAGTATAATGGGGCCTCCTTCACGTTTAAACTTGCAATGAAATCTGGGTAACAGCGATACTGGAGAAAACAGGTATCCCTGAAGGAAGGTCCACCGTACTGATAAAATGTCCACGAATGCTGCCTGCGGATCTTTGGTCCTGGATCTATAGATTGGGACCTTGTGATTGTGATGCAAGTTCATGAGGTCTACATCCGGCAGACCCCATCTGTTTACCAGGTTCTGGAACACTTCAGGGTGCAGAGCCCATTCGCTGCTGTGGACATTCTGCCGACTGAGGAAGTCTGCTCCCCAGTTGAGGATTCCTGGTAGAAACACAGCTGAGATGGCCGGAAGGTGAGTCTCAGGCCACTGGAGCGTGCGCTCCACCTTTGCCATAGCCAGATGGCTGAGAGTGCCCCCTTGGTGGTCTAGATAGACAACTGCAGTGACATTGTCGAACTGAATCTGAACAGGCCTGCCTTGGAGGAGATCCTGAGCCTGAAAGAAAGCGCTGTAGAGTGCCCGAAGTTCCAGGACGTTGATTGGCAAGCAACTTTTGTCTGGAGTACACCGACCTTGAAGATGTGAGGACCACCCAATCCAGAATCCAAAAAAGGATGTCCTTTCTCTAAGTATGACATCTGTAGCCACCAGGGGGCTTATTTACTAATATTCGTGTTTTAGCCGTTTTTAAGGGTGTTTGATCTCGAATGGTATCGGGTGCATTTTGCTGCAACTTTTTGAATTCTGATACGGTCATTTACTAAGCTACCGAGTTTTCCTCATTCGTTTTTTCCGATGTCGATGTGATTCGTAATGTCAGGCAGTGTTTTACGGGAGTGATGAGTAAAACACTGCCTGACAAAACACAAGAAATCCCGGCCGGATCTGTGAGATCCGTGCAGGGCTTCATTGTGTACATTAAAACAGTTTTTAAAGTGGTAAAAAAATCAGAAAAAAATTGCGTGGGGTCCCCCCTCCTAAGCACAACCAGCCTCGGGCTCTTTGAGCCGGTCCTGGTTGTAAAAATACAGGGGAAAAATTGTCAGGGGATCCCCCTTATTTTAACAACCAGCACAGGGCTCTGCACCTGGGCCTGGTGCCAAAAATACGGGGGACAAAAAGCATAGGGGTCCCCCATATTTTTAACACCAGCACCGGGCTCCACTAGTCAGAGAGATAATACCACAGCCGGGGGACACTTTTATATAGGTCCCTGCGGCCCTGGCATTAAATCCCCAACTAGTCACCCCTGGCCAGGGTACCCTGGAGGAGTGGGGACCCCTTAAATCAAGAGGTCCCGGCCCTCCAGCCACCCAAGGGCCAGGGGTGAAGCCCGAGGCTGTCCCCCCCCATCCAAGGGCGGCGGATGGGAGGCTGATAGCCTTTTGTCTAAAAAAAAGAATATTGTTTTTTGTAGCAGAACTATAAGTCCCAGCAAGCCTCCCCCGCAAGCTGGTACTTGGAGAACCACAAGTACCAGCATGCGGGGGGGAAACGGGCCCGCTGGTACCTGTAGTTCTACTACAAAAAAATACCCAAATAAAAACAGGACACACACACCGTGACAGTACAACTCTATTACATACATGCACACCGACATACACACATACTTACCTATGTTGACACAAAGAGTCGGTCCCCTTCTCCACGTAGAATCCACGTGGTACCTGTAAATAAAATTATACTCACAACAATCCTGTGTAGATCGGTCCTCTTCTGTTTGTAATCCACGTACTTGGCAAAATAGTAAAAAGCATTACCCGGACCACGCACTGAAAGGGGTCCCATGTTTACACATGGGACCCCTTTCCCCGCCAAGCGGGACCCCCCGTGACTCCTGTCACAGAAGGTCCCTTCAGCCAATCAGGGAGCGCCACGTCACGGCACTCTCCTGATTGGCTGTGCGCGCCTGAACTGTCAGTCAGGCTGCGCACTGAAGATACAATGTAGCGCATAGGCGCTCCATTGTATCCAATGGTGGGGCCAGCCACAAGAGTTGTTTTATAAACACCCAACTGAAAACAGGGCTGATGGTCCTAGACTACACCACTGCACCACTGGGCAGATACATTTCCATCATTAGTCTGTACTGACAGAGGAGGGTGTAGGATAAGAGATTGTTGTAGTGACTGAACAATGAGAATATGTGACTTCTGTAATAAGTGTTTATTACTCACCTGTGCTGATATCTGTAGGGATCTCCTCCTCCTTACACTGCTGATCACCCCTCACATACGTCTCTTCTTCTCCCTCTGTATCTTCTGCCTTCATATCAGTCACATACGTCTCTTCTTCTCCCTCTATATCTTCTGCCTTTATATCAGTCACATACGTCTCTTCTTCTCCCTCTATATCTTCTGCCTTCATATCAGTCACATACGTCTCTTCTTCTCCCTCTATATCTTCTGCCTCTATATCAGTCACATACGTCTCTTCTTCTCCCTCTATATCTTCTGCCTTTATATCAGTCACATACGTCTCTTCTTCTCCCTCTATATCTTCTGCCTTTATATCAGTCACATACGTCTCTTCTTCTCCCTCTATATCTGGTATTTTAGTATTAGACAGACGTTCTACCTAAAAAGAAAAAAAAAAACACTATAATGACATTGGCATACAGTCAGATTAAACTGAGGTGAAACGGTATAATATCAGTGTATAAGACAAACAGCTCCTCTACAGATCATATAGTGACAGTCACTTTGGTATATTGGTAAGACCCAAAATCCCACCTACCTGATCCTCCTGTGGAATCCTGTGATTCTCCTCTGTGCAATCCTGGGAATACAGAGGACGGGGACATCTCTCAGGGGTATCTCTGTTACTGGGCCCATCTGTAGGAGACACACAGTGACTGAGTACAGTGTATATATGTGATTATCAGGTGATGTGTGTATATAGGGGGCCCCCATACCTGCTCTCCCCAGTACAATACATGACAGTCTCCTCTTACCAAGTGATGTGAGGGGCCGGTGATTATCCATCATCACGTCCTCGTACAGACCCCCGTGTTCCTCTATATACTCCCCCTCCTGCATGGAGACATAGACAGTGACATCCTGACACCTTATAGGAACATGACACACACAGTGATACAGTCATCACCCAGACACATCCCCTGGTGTTACTGTATAATGCCCCATTCCCAGCAGTCTCCTCTCCAGTCATCACCCAGACACATCCCCTGGTGTTACTGTATAATGTCCCATTCCCAGTAGTCACTTCTCCAGTCATCACCCAGACACATCCCCTGGTGTTACTGTATAATGTCCCATTCCCAGCAGTCACCTCTCCAGTCATCACCCAGACACGTCCCCTGGTGTTACTGTATAATGCCCCATTCCCAGCAGTCTACTCTCCAGTCATCACCCAGACACATCCCCTGGTGTTACTGTATAATGTCCCATTCCCAGCAGTCACCTCTCCAGTCATCACCCAGACACGTCCCCTGGTGTTACTGTATAATGTCCCATTCCCAGCAGTCACCTCTCCAGTCATCACCCAGACACGTCCTCTGGTGTTACTGTATAATGTCCCATTCCCAGCAGTCACCTCTCCAGTAATCACCCAGACACATCCCCCGGTGTTACTGTATAATGCCCCATTCACAGCAGTCACCTCTCCAGTCATCACCCAGACACATCCCCGGTGTTACTGTATAATGCCCAATTCCCGGCACTCACCTCTCCAGTCATCACCTAGACACATCCCCTGGTATTACTGTATAATGCACCATTCCCAGCAGTCACCTCTCCAGTCATCACCCAGACACATCCCCTGGTGTTACTGTATAATGTCCCATTCCCAGCAGTCACCTCTCCATTCATCACCAAGACACATCCCCAGGTGTTACTGTATAATATGTACAATACCCCATTCCAGCAGTCACCACTCCAGTCATCACCAAGACACATACCCTGGTGTAACTGTATAATGCCCCATTCCCAGCAGTCTCCTCTCCAGTCATCACCCAGACACAACCCCTGGTGTTACTGTATAATGTACCATTCCCAGCAGTCACCACCCAGACACGTCCCCTGGTGTTACTATATATATAATGTCACATTCCCAGCAGTCACGTCTCCAGTCATCACCCAGACACATCCCCTGGTGTTACTATATAATGTCCCATTCCCAGCAGTCAGCTCTCCAGTGATCACCCAGACACATCCACTGGTGTTACTGTATAATATCCCATTCCCAGCAGTCACCTCTCCAGTCTTCACCCAGACGAGTTCCCCGGTGTCACTGTATAATGTCCTATTCCCAGTACTCACCTCTCCAGTCATCATCCAGACACATCCGCCGGTGTTACTGTATAATGTCCCATTCCCAGCAGTCACCTGTCCAGTCATCACCTAGACACATTCCCTGGTGTTACTGTATAATGTCCCATTCCCAGCAGTTACCTATCCAGTCATCACCCAGACGAGTTCCCCGGTGTTACTGTATAATGTCCTATTCCCAGTACTCACCTCTCCAGTCATCACCCAGACACATCCCCTGGTGTTACTGTATAATGTCCCATTCCCAGCAGTCACCTCTCCAGTCATCACCCAGACACATCCCCTGGTGTTACTGTATAATGCCCCATTCCCAGCAGTCACCTCTCCAGTTATCATGCAGACACGTCCCCCGGTATTACTGTATAATGTACCATTCCCAGCAGTCACCTCTCCAGTCTTCAGCCAGACACGTCCCCCGCTGTAACTGTATTATGTCCCATTCCCAGCAGTCACCTCTCCAGTTATCACCCAGACACATTCCATGGTGTTACTGTATAATCTACCATTCCCGACAGTCACCTCTCTAGTCATCACCCAGTCACGTCCCCTGGTGTTACTGTATAATGTTCCATTCCCGGCAGTCACCTCTCCAGTCATCACCCAGACACGTCCCCCGGGGTTACTGTATAATGCCCCATTCCCAGCAGTCACATCTCCAGTCAGCAACTGAATGATCTTGTTGGTGAGTTCCAGGATCTTCTGATCATTGTGTCTCTCATGTGTCAGTGAGTGAGGTGGAGGCACCGTGATGGGGCTCTGGGTTCTACTCAGTCTTCCTGATACACGGAGATGGCTGCTGGGTGTCTCATACTCATTGGATGTCTTCTTCACTATTGTGTAATCCTGTGTAATGGTGGAGACATCAAATATCGATATATACACTCCCAGATCCCCTCACCTCCCCAGTCATGTCCCTGTATTATTACTATAGAAATAAGTGAAGTCACTGTGACACTCCCAGATTCCTTCACCTCCACAATTATGTCCCTTTATTATTACTATAGATATGTGATGTCACTGTGACACTCCCAGGTCCCCTCACCTCACCAGTCATGTCCCTATAGTATTACTATAGATGTAAGTGATGTCACTGTGACATTCCCAGATCCTCTCACCTCCCCAGTCAGGTCCCTGTATTATTAATATAGATATGTGACATCACTGTGTCACTTCCAGATCCCCTTACCTCCTCAGTCATGTCCCTGTATTATTACTATAGATATAAGTGATTTTACTGTGATGCTCCCAGATCCCCCAAACTCCCCAGTCATGTCCATGTATTATTACTATAGATATAAGTGACATCACAGTGACGCTCCCAGATCTCCTCACCTCCCCAGTCATGTCCCTGTATTATTACTATAGATATAAGTGATGTCACTGTGACACTCCCAGATTCACTCACCTCCCCAGTCATGTCCCTGTATTATTACTATAGATATTAGTGAGGTCACTGTGACACTCCCAGAACCACTCACCTCCCCTGTCATGTCCCTGTATTATTACTATAGATATAAGGTCACTGTGACGCTCCCAGATCCACTCACCTCCCCAGTCAGCAGGTAGATGATCTCCAGGGTGATATTTATTATACTCTCAGTCCTGTGACTCCTGTCCTTGTCCATCCTTGTGAATCAGAGAGAATACAGAACGTGTGATGTGTAGTAAAAACTCTGTTCCCGACAGCTGGAGTTCCTTAGAATAAATATAACACATAAAACATACTGCACATGTAACATAGTAAATGTGGAATAGAGTGGCCATTAAGTCTCCTATTTCCCCACAGCCATAGAGTCCTGGTCAGTGTCTCCGAGGTTCCTGTGACCCAGCCCCATAAGGCTGTATTGTATAGTGGGCCTGATCTAGATTGTAGCGCTATTGTGGGTGGAGTCACAATGAACTGATGTTCGGTATACCGCTCATGTGCAGGACCCGTACGGAGCATGTGCTCTATGTGTCCTGAGTTGTCAGACGAGTATGGCTGCAGCCATTGAGTGGTGTAAGGGTGAGAATTGGTTGTGAAGGGACAGGGTCTCCTGAGGGAAATTTTATGGCCTCATTCATGGAGCTGCGGCGTACAGTCTCCGTGACCTCAGGTTTCACACATCCAGCCGATGGTGTAGCAAAGGCGGCAGGAGTCAGGCAAGGGAAAGGTGGCAGGAGACAGGCAGGGAAAGGCAGCAGGAGACAGGCAGTGGAAAGGCGGCAGGAGATAGGCAGGAGACAGGCAAGGGAAAGGTGGCAGGAAACAAGCAGTGGAAAGGTTGCAGGAGACAGGCAGGGGAAAGGTTGCAGGAGACAGGCAGGGGAAAGGTTGCAGGTGACAGGCAGGGAAAATGTTGCAGGGGAAAGGCGGCAGGAGACAGGCAGGGAAAGGTGGCAGAAGACAGGCAGGGGAAAGGTGGCAGGAGACAGGCAGGGGAAAGGCGGCAGGAGACAGGCAGGGGAAAGGCGGCAGGAGACAGGCAGGTGGGCAGCAGGGTGGGGGTGGTAGGAGACAGGCAGGGGAAAGGTGACAGGAAACAGGCAGGGGAAAGGCGGCAGGAGAAAGGCAGGGGAAAGGCGGCAGGAGACAGCCAGGGGAAAGGTGGCAGGAGACAGGCAGGGGAAAGGCGGACGGAGACAGGCAGTGGAAAGGTGGCAGGAGACAGGCAGGGGAAAGGCGGCAGGAGACAGGCAAGGGAAAGGCGTGAAGAGACATTATTTGTTCTCAGGAGATTGAATAAATTGTTAATAATTTGTAATAAAAGTTATGTTTTATTCTTTGAGAATATCTCATTATTTCTTCACAAGAGTGCGCCCACAAAGAAGTCTACGTTCTTTCTCTTGTCACTGTGACACTCCCAGGTCCCCCTCACCTCCCCAGTCATGTCCCTGTATTACTATAGATATGTGATGTCACTGTGACGCTCCCAGATCCCCTCACCTCCCGAGTCATGTCCCTGTATTATTACTATAGATATAAGTGACGTCACAGTGACGCACCCAGGTGTGTGATATACATTTGCTTCATACTGCTCCAATTATCATCTGTTATACATGCCAGGGATATTATGGTCTCTGCTTTAATATAGCCTAGAATTTGAGCAATATTTTCAATCCCCACAATTACATATAATAAAAATAATAATAATAATAATAATAATAATAATAATAACAAAGACACGAAAGGCTGCACCCCAGTATAAAAATAATAACATATGTCTTTATTAACAGGACACCACAGGCTACTCCCCCTTTATAATAATAACAGGACACCAAAGGCTGCTCCCCCTGTATAATAATAACAACAACAACAACAACACAGGCTGCTCCCTCTCAATAATAATAACAGGACACCACAGTCCGCTCCCCCTGTATTATTATTATAATAATAATAATAACAGGACACCACAGGCTGCTCCTCCTGTATTATAATAATAACAGGACACCACAGGCTGCTCCTCCTGTATAATAATAATAACAGGACACCACAGGCTGCTCCCCCTGTATAATAATAATATCAGGACACCACAGGCTGCTCCCCCTGTATAATAATAATATCAGGACACCACAGGCTGCTCCCCCTGTATAATAATAATATCAGGACACCACAGGCTGCTCCCCCTGTATAATAATAATAATATCAGGACACCACAGGCTGCTCCCCCTGTATAATAATAATAACAGGACACCACAGGCTGCTCCCCCTGTATAATAATAATATCAGGACACCACAGGCTGCTCCCCCTGTATAATAATAATATGAGGACACCACAGGCTGCTCCCCCTGTATAATAATAATATCAGGACACCACAGGCTGCTCCCCCTGTATAATAATAATAATATCAGGACACCACAGGCTGCTCCCCCTGTATAATAATAATATCAGGACACCACAGGCTGCTCCCCCTGTATAATAATAATATCAGGACACCACAGGCTGCTCCCCCTGTATAATAATAATAATATCAGGACACCACAGGCTGCTCCTCCTGTATAATAATAATAATAACAGGACACCACATTACCTGATCTCCACGGACACTGTATGTGGAACGCTAAGTTTGGAAGTATTGTCACAGGCCACAGCCCCGTCCTCTGTAAAGCTATAATATGAATATTACCACATATGTCCTCAGTGCCGGAGTCCGGCGGCCATTTTCTTGTAGACCAGTCCGGCAGCAGCAATAGGATCCCTGGCCGTGTAGTGACGTCAGGAGCGGCGGCCATTTTCCCCTGGTCTGAGCTCCGCCTTCCTTCTATCATTCCCACAAGGCAGCAGGAGCAGAGAGCAGCCATTGCTGTGTCTGGCAGCAGGTAATGATATTATTATTATTATTCTATAGGCTGAGCAGCTCTGGTGTCAGGTTCTGTACTACAGGGGGAGCAGCCTCTGGTGCCTTGTTATAGTGCAGCTGGAGCAGCCTCTGGTGCTGCATTATCCCTGTACAGGTGGCTGACACTCTAGTGTCCTATTACTGTAATACAGGTGGTGCAGACCCCGCCGTTACCGTAATACAGGTGGTGCAGACCCCGCCGTTACCGTAATACAGGTGGTGCAGACCCCACCGTTACCGTAATACATGTGGCACAAGACCACACTGTTACCGTAATACTGGTGGAGGAGACCCCGCCGTTACCGTAATACAGGTGGTGCAGACCCCGCCGTTACCGTAATACAGGTGGCGCAGACCCCGCCGTTACCGTGATACAGGTGGCGCAGACCCCGCCGTTACCATAATACAGGTGGCGCAGACCCCACCGTTACCGTAATACATGTGGCACAAGACCACACTGTTACCGTAATACTGGTGGAGGAGACCCCGCCGTTACCGTAATACAGGTGGCGCAGACCCCGCCGTTACCGTAATTTTATACACGGGACATTGCAGGTGTTGTGTCCTGTGGCATTGTGCTGTACACGGGGAGCGGTCTGTGTTGTCAAAATATACAGGGTAAGCGGCCTGTGTTGTCAAACTATACAGGAGGAGCAGCCTGTGTTGTCATAATATACAGGGGTACCATCCTGTGCTGTCAATAGTATACAGGGGGAGTGGCCTGTGTTGTCATAATATACAGGGGGAGCATCCTGTGTTGTCATAATATACAGGGGTACCATCCTGTGCTGTCAATAGTATACAGGGGGAGTGGCCTGTGTTGTCATAATATACAGGGGGAGCATCCTGTGTTGTCATAATAGACAGGAGGAGCAGCCTGTGGCATCCTACTCTACAGGGGGAGCAGCCTGTGGTGTCCTGTTGTTGTTGTTGTTGTTGTAATTATTATTATTATTATAATACAGAAGGATCAGCCTGTGGCGTCTTGTTATTATTATTATTATACAGGAGGAGCAGCCTGTGGTGTACAGTTATTATTATTATTATTATTATTATTATTATTAATATTATTATTATTATTATTATTATACAGGGGGAGCAGCCTGTGGTGTCCTGTTATTATTATTGTACAGTAGGAACAGCCTGTGGTATCCTGTTATTATTATACAGGGGAAGCATTATTATTATTATTATTATTATTATTATTATTATTATACAGGGGTAGTAGACTCTGGTGTGCAGTTGTTGATGATAATACTACTACTACTACTACTACTACTACTACTACTACTACTACTAATAATAATATTATTATTATTATTATTATTATTATTATTATTATTATTATTATTATTATTATTATTATTATTATTATTATTATTATTATTATTATTATTATTATTATTATTATTATACAGGAGGAGAAGCCTGTGGTATCCACTTATTATTATAATTATAATAATAATAATAATGTCCTGTCATTATTATTATACAGGTGTCGAAGTCAGAAAAATGTCTCTATGCACGTTGCCATATTTGCACCGCACACTGGTCCGTGCTGCGCATGCGTGCGCTCTCCCGTGGAGGCGCATACCCGCAATAGCGTGCACTCGCAGGCGCGGTATGCGTATTTACGGTAGAGTTTACGTAGTCGTAGCGTGCGACTCATTCGTTACATATTTTCACAATTAATGTAGTTTATAGATCATGGTCCCTTTGATAGATTCTGAAAGTTTGGTTAATATAGAAGGTCCCTGAGCTGAGGAATCCCTCTTTGCATCGTACGAAGGGTCTAACAGGAATCATACAGCAGTGTTTGGTACCCATCGGAAGAGTATTTAATTAGCAATATTCCGGTGTTGGTTTGGAGCGTATTAATCGCTCGTGCGAATAGTTATGGACATAAGAAGTTATGTCCATTTATTTATTATTATTTGTTGCACTTAGTCATGCACCTGAACAGTTGGAGACAGGTATCAGTGGGTCTCAAATGGCTCTTTGACCTCAGAGATCCCCCAAACAATAGTTTGCATGTTGGGAGGGCCTCATATCTTTACATGCATAAGGTAAGCACCGGAATAGTAATTGAAGATCAATTGTACTCCAAATCAGTATCTTTCCCGCAGACGGAGTACAATAGCCTTTGATTACACTGAGCTTTGAGACTCAATGAGGAGGGCCAACACCTGTGTTTACAAATGGGGCTGGATTTGTATACAGGAGAATGAGGGCTGAGATGTCATTGTCTCAACTGAAAGTGGACATCATGAATATAGAACAAAACCCAGACAGGATTCTGTTTTGTATTCGCCAAACAATCGCTCTCCAGAAGACAGGAATGTGTTAGTCATCACCCATTGTTTTGCATAACCAGGGCCACTGATATGAATCAACTTATGACCTTTTGTTATGATGCAGGGCCGAATTCCTTCGGCCAATGAACAATGGGATTGTAGGGACTATGAGATTGCATTGTGTGTGGGGCATAAATAGGCAGGCCGACCATATCCAATTTCACTCTCTCTCACCAACGGTTATCTGCTGATAGCCGGGAGCTGGATATCGAGGTGCATGCGATCATACCCTTTGTGCGTAAGTTTTCTCTCCGTAATCATTGTCTTACTGTGAGCCAATTTCTCTCATCTCTCTCCGTCTCTCTCTCTCTCTCTCTCTCCTCTTTTCTCTTATATCTCTCATAGTATTATAGTATAGTATTGTATTGCATTTAGGTCAGTGTAGTATTGTCTTCTTGTATTTATAGTTTAGTTCTGTGGTTAGGAAGTCCTTGTTATATTGTAGTGTATCATTTGTACTGTTATCCCCTTTTACAAGTATATTAGATATAATACAGTTAATAGGCTTTGGAACCTAAACCAGTATCTGTGTATTTTCTATAGTGTTAAGTGTTCACTTGAGCGTCGGTGACGCTCAAGCAGCTTTGTAGTTAGTCAGGTTACACAAGGTTGCACATACACCCTGTATTCACATTAAGGTATTCTGTGTATTTCATTGGTATAAGGTTTAGACATAAAGGTATAGCATTGTGAGCGTCTGCGCCGCTGGTGACCTCCTTGTGGTCTCGAGCGTATGCTACGCCATAGCGAATCATTACGTTAGTCATAACCAATAACGTGTCCTGTGATCACTGGGCCGCGAGCGAACGTGACGCTTGAGCGTCTCGCCTACGGCTGAGCGATCGTTACGCAGATAACGTACCCATACGGTACTTCTTAAGCAAACAGCGTACAGTGTTCTTAGCTTCATAAAGGGTTGTTTATACGACAAAGGAATTTAGCATTGTCAATTGGGAACTCGTCCTATACTTCTCACATCTGCACTAGGTAGATCAGCAGACATTAGCCCCCAGCAAAGGGTGGGAGATTGTCTCATAGTGCTGGCGGGATAAGCGTCTGCTTCGCTTAGATAAAGAGTGCTGAAGGAACCCGGTAACCGGAAGTAAGAACAAAACGCTTGTGTCTTTTTAAAACTGTTTATTTTTCTTTTGTCTTGCGTACGCACGCATATACCTGCATTTCTTTTCACTTGTGTATTTCATTTTTCGTATATCACCATTCCTGTTTGCCAATTTTTATAGTTGATAGAAAGGGCTAAAAGGAGATTTGCTGTTATTTAATAGTAGAGGTAATAGTTAAAATATAGAACAACACACGGGTTGTCTGGAAAACAAGGCAGTCAGTGTGGATTGCGGTAGATGATCAGGGATCATTTACATTGATAAAAGTATATTGTGTTACGGTGGATCCTTTGCATTGCGTACACGTGTCGCTAACAAAGACTAGCGTACGCAATCCAAAAGGCAGACGCACGCAGCGTACACTACGCAACGTAGCGTCTGGTTACGCCCACGTAGCTCAAGTCACGAAAAGTTGAATTAGCGCAAAGCGATAATTAGCGCAGAGGCAATAAGTAACGCACAGCGGTAGATAACGCGACGCGGTAAATAACGCAAATCTATTTTTGGAAAATCTGAAATTTAGTTTAACAGATCCTGCTCCTAATTGGTAACACTTTTGGCCTGAAGACAATTTCTGCGCAGAAATAGACATAGAAACAAAGTGTACATGTGTTGAGTGAGTGTGTTTATACAATTTAAAAGGTGGAACCAAAAGGAAAGCCGAGTACTCGTCAAGGGACATACGTGTAAGTGACATATACGGTGGCTAGGGAGGCATCCCTGGTTAAAATAATATTTGAGCATTAGAGTATAGCGGACCATAAGGTAACAAGACCAGGAAGTCATAAGGTGTAACAAGACCAGGAGGTCATAAGGTGTAACAAGACCAGGAGGTCATAAGGTGTAACAAGACCAGGAGGTCATAAGGTAACAGGTAAAAGGTACAAAGAGGTCCGCTATAAAAGTCCAGTGGCACAACGCCTGGGGTGTTGGTGCAGAACCCATATAGGCCATAAGCTCTGGCTGAAGGAATCACAGCCGGAAACATAGATTCCATTGATCTTTCAGTACATGACAAATAGTGCTCGTGTACTGAACGATTGGACCGCACGTAATTGTGTGCAGTAGTTAGTAATCTGACCTCATACCATTAGAGTAAAGGGGTCACAAACGCTATTTGTACACTCTGACGTGATTTGTGTAATTTTTTATTTTTGGAAGGGAAGTTCGCTGGTCACTCAGGAACTATCTAACAACCCCAACGTTTACTGGAAAGAGTAAGTGTCCTGCGGGTAACCCTCATATGTTCCAGTAAACTGAAGGTTCCATAGGGGCCCTGTATCGAGTACGCCAGCACCATATCGGTGTGATCAGGTCGTATTGGTCGAGGTGGGCGAGTGAGTGGGGTACTCGGTAAACCGCCACCGCCGGCCTACTGTGGAGTAATTTGGTTGTCTGTAAAGGCTTGCTGAAAACCTTGATACAGAAAATCCAAGGAGGACTAAGCAACACCTACAGACTATGGGGGCCAGTTGCTCAGGTAGGGGGCGATCAACCCAGGTTCAGGTTGATTCTGTGAACCGACCAGTTGGGTCGGCACGATATGTAATGTGTGAAAAATACGGTAGTCACACAGAGGTTTTATGTGATGAATGGGAGAGAATGACTGCACAAGACAGGGACAAGTTCCCAAGAATAGGTAGCTTCAGTCCAGAGGTGTTACAAAATTTAAGGAGGAGGATATGTCTCGTAAAATCATCAAAGAGACGAATTCAGCATCATGATTACTTACAGTTATGGCACCAGGAAGGTGAGATACAGAGAGGTTTGGCTCTGGCGGCAGGATCTGGGGCAGTCAGGAAGTTGATTGCCACAGCTCCTCCTCCACCATACATTGCAGGAGAGAAGTTGATTGCGGAGAGAAACGCACTGGGTAGTAAAACACAAACTCTTAGTAACAATGTAAATGTTAATGATGTCAACCAAATAACTCATGCAAGTATTAACCCGTGCAAGTTGTACCCTGTTTTGAACCTTCCTCAGGAGTGTGAACAAGAAGACGATTCGGCAACAATTTCAGCGCTCTCTCTAGCGGCCACCATATCAGAAACCACAATAGGAACTGCACCACCCACGAGATTAGTGAAGGCCCCTAGCGGAGGGATAGGTGAGGTCGTGTCAACGGGTAAGTACGGCACCATGCATTACACGGAAACAATTGTACCACAAGCTGTAGAATCTACACAGAATGAAGTTGTAAGAGTTAATCCAGTTAAGGTGATAGTAGTTCCCAATGGGAAAACAGATGCATCAGGAGCCACACCCGTCAGGAACATTGCCATGTATTGCCCGTTAACTAGAATGGAATTAAGGACCATAGTGTCTGAATTCCCAGACCCCAGAAAGGATTTAGTGGCAAGCCAAAAATACATCAGGGATCTAGGAAACACTTTAGAGCCCAATAATAAGGATTGGCAGATAGTGCTAAGAGCTTGCTTACCTCCCAGTGTCGACTCAGTTAATTCTTGGCTGATTGTGGACTAGATAAAGAGGTACCGCTTACAGATGTGTACGACCAGGATAATGTAAAAAGGATAAATTTGCAACTAAAAGAATATTTCCCAGCCGTTGCTAAATGGAATAAACTATTCTTCATTAAACAAAAGGAGTCCGAAACGGCAGCAGAATATTTCCACCGGGCACTATCAGAAATGGCAAAATACACTGGTATAGAAGACATAAAGACCAACCCAAACCATCGAGAAGTAGCAGTATCTGTACTGATGGATGGTTTGAAAGAAACATTGAAGGCTAGGGTACAGACCACACAACCATGTTGGCGAGGTCTGTCAGTGTCCACTTTGAGAGAGGCTGCTGTTGATCACGACAAAAACATCACTAGACACAGGGAGTCGCAAAGTGATAAGTTGATGTCCGTAAGTATACAGGCGCTGACCACAAGGCAGCCTGCGTATGTACCACCGAATCCTGTGGGTAAGGCAAGTGGAATAACATGTTTTTCTTGTAACAGACAGGGACACTTTGCACGAGAATGTAGATCAAAGAATGTACAAAGATCTTTTCAACCCCCTAGACAACAACACAACACACGACATTGGGAGCAGGGTCCACAGAGGCGGAGTTTTGAGCCACATACAGGGGAAACAAAAAGATACCCCCCGAACAGAGATTGGCATGCCTCTGGTAGTTCCCAACTAAACCCCGCACAAGTAGTTGCTGCCAATGGGATTCAGGGAGGTCAGCATACCCAATAGGGGTGTGGCCATACCTGTAATCTGCAACCAGTTAAATTGATTGCCAGTCTTGGAAGCGAACCAGAGATTGCAATCAATGTAGCCGGTAAAACTTTAAACTTTCTTGTAGACACAGGGGCGGCCAAGTCAGTGATAAATTCGACAGTGGGCATGAGAACCACTGGTAGGACAATTCCAGCCATGGGAGTAACAGGAGTAGTCCAGCACTACCCTGTTAGCAAACCAGCCGAGATTACAATAGGGCCTTTGCATACCAAGCATTCCTTTTTGCTGGCTGCATCGGCACCAACCAATCTCCTGGGAAGAGACTTACTATGTAAAATGGGTTGCGTCATTTATTGTACTCCTGAAGGTGTATTCTTGGACATACCTGAGAATCACGCTCAGGAGGTGCGAGACATGTTAGACTCCCCATCAAAATTAATGTCACACACCGTTATAACAAATAGGAACCCATCCCAAGTAGAAGAGATGACATCTCATATACCAGAGTCGCTTTGGACAAAAGATGGACAGGACACTGGATTAATGGCAAACGTAGCTCCAGTAGTAGTACAAGTAAAAGATGGTAGGATAGCTCCAAAAATCCCACAGTATCCTCTGAAGCCAGAGGTGGAGTTAGGAGTTTTTCCCGTAATAGAGCGCTTGCTACAACAGGGCATTCTAGTAAGAACGTCCAGCACAGTAAATAGTCCCATCTTCCCTGTTAAAAAGAGTGGGGGGAGGGGTTACAGGCTAGTGCAGGATCTAAGGGGGATTAACAAAATAGTCGAGAGTCAGTTCCCCGTAGTGCCTAATCCAGCTGTCATCCTAATGCAAATTCCTCCCACTGCCAAATTCTTCACTGTTATTGACCTCTGCTCCGCTTTCTTTTCGGTACCTCTGCACCCTGACAGCCAATATTTGTTTGCATTCACATACAGAGGAGTCCAATACACGTGGACTCGGTTACCCCAAGGTTTCATAGACAGTCCAAGTATATTTTCTCAGGCTTTGCATGATTGTTTACAGTCTTTTCAACCAGAGAGTGGATCAGTATTGATACAGTATGTGGATGATTTACTGCTGTGTTCAGATTCACTGGAAGCTTCCCTGAAGGATACGAAACAGCTCCTGTTTCATCTTTCAGACACAGGTCACAAGGTTTCCAAAGACAAGTTGCAATTATGCCAGACTAAGGTAAAATATTTGGGACACTGTCTAACACAAGGACTGAGACACCTGACCGCTGATAGAATCCAAGCCATTAGAGACATGACACTGCCACAAACCCAGCAACAGATCAGGACGTTTTTAGGAATGTGTGGGTATTGCCGTAATTGGATCCCAGGGTTTTCCATATTGGCGCTACCTTTGCAGGAAATGGTCTCCTCAAACAAACCTGATCGGATTTCGCATACAGACGAATCTGAAACAGCATTTGAGAGACTCAAGCAATGCCTAACGCAGGCACCAGCACTAGGTATGCCAGACTATGGGAAACCCTTTGAACTATACGGAACAGAAAGTGCTGGGTGCGCAGCAGGGGTACTAACACAAAAACACGGTGATGCCAGCAGACCAGTTGCATACTACAGCGCTCAGCTAGATACGGTAGCGCGATCCCTCCCCACATGCTTGCGTAGCGTTGCGGCGATAGCATTGCTAGTGACAAAAAGCGAAGATGTCGTGCTAGGCCACAACCTCACAATCCATACACCACATGCAGTATCGGCCTTATTGAATTCTGCCCAAACCAGACACGTCTCATCAGCAAGGTTTACGAGATGGGAATTAGCACTAATGGCCCCCGTAAACATCACCATAAGGAGATGCAGTGCATTAAACCCTGCAACATTTCTCCCTGGTGTGCCTGGTCAGACACAAAGGGTGGAAGGTGAGAGTGATGGGGAAGGAGGATTTAATGCAAAGGAAGATGCACATGATTGTATGGAATATTTGACCCAAAATTTTACCGCAAGGCCTGACATCAGTGACAATCCACTAGAAGATGCAGAACTCACGTTCTACACGGACGGTAGTTGTCACAGACAGTCAGACTCGGGAGACTTGTGTACTGGATACGCAGTCGTAGATGACCAAGGCACCATAGAAGCGGAACCGCTAGGCCCACCTCACTCAGCCCAGGTTGCTGAACTGGTCGCCCTAACCAGAGCATGTGAATTGGCTAAGGGTAAGTCTGCCAATATCTACACCGATTCCAGATACGCGTTCGGGGTAGTACATGATTTCGGAGTCCTATGGCGGCTCAGAAATTTCATGACGGCAGCTGGTACACCGATAGCGCATGCAGCTCACATAAAAAGGCTTCTAACAGCGATACAGGAACCCGACAGAGTGGCTGTTATCAAATGTAAAGCACATACATATAGCCAAGACCCAGTATCCCTTGGTAACAGCCGAGCAGACGAAGCCGCAAAGCTTGCAGCTGCTACCCCCATACAGACAGACGCCACACAGTTGATGGTATTTAATACCATCAACACACAGAAGTTGTGTGAGATGCAGAATTTGTGTTCCACCCAGGAGAGAGCAGTCTGGAAGGCAAAGGGATATGGCCAGGAGTCCTCAGGGCTCTGGACGGATGGACATGGTAAACCAGTGGCCCCCAGGGCATACCTTCCATGTCTGGCTGAAGCAGCTCACGGGCTGACTCATCTAGGCAAGGAGGGGATGTGCAAATTGGTAAGAGCATACTGGTGCGCCCCAGGATTCTCCTCTCATGCTAGTAAAAGAGCAATGTCATGCCTTACCTGTCTGAGAAAGAATATTGGAAAGGCAATACCTACAGAACCCTCCCATATCCCACCTGCCGGCGGCCCTTTCCAAGTAATACAAATTGACTTCATTCAATTGCCCCCATGTAGAAATTTAAAGTATGTACTTGTTTGTATAGATGTTTTCTCGAATTGGGTCGAAGCTTTTCCAGCAGCTACAAATACCGCTATGTTTACAGCTAAGAAAATTGTGCAGGAATTTGTATGTAGATATGGTATCCCTAGAATCATTGAAAGTGATAGGGGTACCCATTTTACAGGAGATGTCTTTCAAGGAATGTGTAAGTTGATGGGAATTGATAGCAAGCTGCACACTCCGTACCGTCCACAGGCGAGTGCGAAGGTCGAAAGAGTGAACAGCACTATTAAAAATAAATTGAGTAAAGTAATGGCAGAGACAGGATTGACGTGGCCAGAAGCTTTACCCATTGTTTTGTATAGCATCAGAACCACTCCCAGGTCCCCTCTTAATCTGTCTCCTTTTGAAATTCTGTTTGGTCGACAACCGCATGTCATGATTAACCCTCAGGATGATTTGAAATGTAACAATGAAGTAACTGTAAAATACTTGATTAACATGAGTAAGCAGTTAAGGAATCAAAATGATAATCTGAAGTTGGTGATTCCTGATTTACCAGATAGTAATTGTCATGACATTGAACCTGGGGATTATGTAATGATACGAAATTTTCTACGCTCAGGTTGTCTTATTGATAGATGGGAAGGACCATACCAGGTCTTATTGACTAGCACCACAGCATTGAAGGTTGCTGAGAGAGAGACTTGGGTCCATTCATCCCACTGCAAAAAGGTTGCTGATCCCGAGAAGTCCCGTGATAAGGAACAGACGGTAGAGGTTGTATCACTGGAGTGTCTGTTCCAGGAGGACTGAGGCGGCACCTGAGCCTTGAAGATCGAAAGCAGCTGTCGACTCCCCTCTCCCTTTTATTGTTTTTCTCCACTTCCCATCCCCTCACCCTTAAAATTTCTTTTTCCCCCTTCTCATTCTTCTCCATTTCCTCCTCAAAGATGGACTTGCCCCAAGAGACTGTAATCCGGATTTTGATGTTAACCATGATGTTGACCAGAGCAGTCTGTTCCGGCGAGAGTACCATAGAGGTCGAGAGAGGTTCTGGAATGGGTTCCGATTATGATGATGGAGGCGTAGTTTTCCAAGATCAACCAAACCAACAAGCAAAGGCGAGTATCAGAAAACGATCCGATAGAAGAAATTGTGATGGATTGTTAGCTGAAGAAAATTGTATCTGTAGGCTCTGTGATAATCTGGTTGAAGATGGATGCATAAAGAAATGCCAATCTAGTTTTAATATCCATATGGACCGGCATCCATTGAGTGACTATCACTCTCTAGTGGGTAACGTATTAAACAAGACCGATTGTTGGGTATGCTCTCAAGTACCTCAGGGTCACAGCAAATCAGGGCTAGTACCATTTCCTTTAACGTTAGGGGAGGTACTTGAGCTAAGTGGTGGGAGACCGGTGGACCGGAGATTTAACATCTCCAGCCCTCCTAGTTTGAAGCTCCACCAATACCATGTGGATAGGTCCCTCTTATGTTTTAACATCTCCAATCCTAGAAAACCGGGAAATTGGGAAGTGTCATGGAGCAACCTTACCATGACCTTTTCACACAGAGCAGATAGAATGCCTACAGATACCGAGCTCGTACGCCACATAGCCAGTAGAGGAAAATCTTTTCGGTATCGATATACCTTAGGAAATAGGATTACTAGAGTCGGAGAGGTATCACCAGGATACTGTGCACATGTCATACAAACCGATACGTGCATTAGGCAGATGGAAGAATTAGGGTCAGGAGATTTCACCTGGAAGGTTTGTAATATGGTCATGTCCTTCTCCGTCCCTTATGTTCTCCCCGATGATGCATATTTCATATGCGGGAGAAAGGCGTACAAGTGGCTTGCCCCAAACTCTGAAGGATTGTGTTATATTGGAAAAGTATTGCCTGAAGTGATGACTTTTACACATGACAAAATGAAGGACATACACCGTGGTGCCCAAGCTCCTTATACTCACACTCATTACGAGCACCTTGTTAAAAGACAACTGTCAGAAAGGTTAGAGCATCCGGCCTCTGATCTTATCCATGAATCCACCGGGATTCAGGTTCTGGTAGCGTTAGATTTCACTCGTACCGCTCGAGGAGTGATGAATTATAAATACATTTCCGCACTCGCCAATTTGTTAGATAATATCACTGAAATGTATGATGACACGTTTAGATACACTGGAAGAGAACTCCAAGCTTACAAAACAGAACTAGTTCAGCATAGGATGGTTCTTAATTACCTTACAGCAGTAACAGGCGGATATTGTGTTACATTGGCAACACAGTACGGCATAAAGTGTTGCACGTATATCACAAATAGCACCGAGGATCCGGTAGAGGTCATAGACCAAAAGATGGATGATATTCTGCAATTAAAGTGGGAATTTCGTCGAAAACACAATCTCACCCTTGCTGCTGTAGGTAATGAGCTGACTGGTTGGGTGTCATGGTTGAACCCGCGAAATTGGTTCTCCGGTTTGGGAGACTGGGCTCAAGGAGTCATCATGGATGTTGGAAAGTTTCTCCTGTGTATCTTAGGTGTCGTTATATCAATTGGATTGATATTTAGATGCGGGCAGGCTTTGATGAGGTGCAAACAAAGTACAAGAGTGATGAGCTTGAGGAGTGAGGAAACTGTAATTAACCTGGATTTGATTTATGACCCAATGATAGAAACCAGAATGTGATGAAAATGTGATTATACGGTCCGTTTCTTTCACCTGTTTTTCTGCTTTTCTCCAAGATACAAAGACCCCTTGGACGAGGAAGTTGACGAGACGGTATACAGACAAGACAACAGACCAGACCAAAGATGAAGCTTTTGACCACTTGACAAATGGACACTTGATGAACTTTGCCATGGATCCCCAGTTTCCCTAGTACTTTTAAACTCACGCTAGCCCAACATTTTTTGTAAATCTGATGGCTTAGACAAAGCTATTTGCTCATGCCTAAGGAGCAATACAGCGCAAAGAAGACGACTCTCAACAGATACCGAAAACGACTTCGACGACAGATGTACATTTCCCTGACATAGAATATCATTGCATTTTCCATAAGTGTTCTTTATCTTCATCTCTACAACCCTCAGGTAATAACACACATAGACGATAGGGAATACAGGCACAGATATCAGCAACCACATACCTCCCCCATTCATGTATCATCAAATAAAATGTGCATCCCCATTTTGTTGCAACCACAGCCGAAATGAGCTCGGTAGAGTTTGACAGCCCATCCACAGACCCTTAGTACGGGATAAGAAGGAATTCAAATGTATACTTCGCAATACCTCGAAGCTTGATTTACCACACGTACGGCACGATGATACATGACCCTCCAAACATGGTCTCATACACACATGCTTCTACTTTCTCACTAGGTCATACCCTTTTCACACCTACTCCTCTCTTCTCCCTTACCCCACCATGGAAATCAATTAACCCCTGACTTACATTTTTCTCCTTAAATATTTTGTGGCAGTTATTATTGACTGCCAAAGGGTGGACTGTCAAAGTCAGAAAAATGTCTCAATGCACACTGCCATATTTGCACCGCACACTGGTCCGTGCTGCGCGTGCGTACGCTCTCCCGTGGAAGCGCATACCCGCAATAGCGTGCACTCGCACGCGCGGTATGCGTATTTACGGTAGAGTTTATGTGATCGTAGCATGCGACTCATTTGTTACAAATGTTCACAATTAATGTAGTTTATAGATCATGGTCCCTTTGGTAGTTTCTGAAAGTTTAGTTAATATAGAAGGTCCCTGAGCTGAGGAATCCCTCTTTGCATCGTACGAAGAGTCTAACAGGAATCATACAGCAGTGTTTGGTACCCATCGGAAGAGTATTTAATTAGCAATATTCCGGTGTTGGTTTGGAGCGTATTAATCGCTCGTGCGGATAGTTATGGACATAAGAAGTTTAGGTCCATTTCTATTATTTACTCATACTCAGGTATGCGGCGGGAAACCCAGTTTCCCACCCACCTGAGCTGTTGGAAATCGTCACAGCCCACCTGTATGAATCACCCTATGACCTTTTGCTATGATGCAGGGCCGAATTCCTTCGGCCAATGAACAATGGGATTGTAGGGACTATGAGATTGCATTGTGTGTGGGGCATAAATAGGCAGGCCGACCATATCCAAACTCACTCTCTCATCAACGGTTATCTGCTGATAATCGGGAGCTGGATATCGAGGCGCTGGCGATCATACCCTTTGTGCGTAAGTTTCTCTCCATAATCATTGTCTTTCTGTGAGCCAATCTCTCTCTCTCTCTCTCTCTCTCTATCTCTCATAGTATTGTATTGTATTGCATTTAGGTCAGTGTAGTATTGTCTTTTTGTATTTATAGTTTAGTTCTGTGGTTAGGAAGTCTCTGTTATATTGGAGTGTATCATATGTACTGTTATCCCCTTTTACAAGTATATTAGATATAATACAGTTAATAGGCCTTGGAACCTAAACCAGTATCTGTGTATTTTCTATAGTGTTAAGTGTTCACTTGAGCGTCGGTAACGCTCAAGCAACTTTGTAGGTAGTCAGGTTACACAAGGTTGCACTTACACCCTGTACTCACATTAAGGTATTCAGTGTATTGTATTGGTATAAGGTTTTAACATAAAGGTATAGTGTTGTAAGCGTCTGCATCGCTGGTGACCTCCTCGTGGTCTCGAGCGTACGCTACGCTACAGCGAATCATTCCCCTAGACATAACCAATAACGTGTCCTGTGATCACTGGGCCGTGAGCGAACGTGACGCTTGAGCGTCTCGCCTACGGCTGAGCGATCGCTACGCAAATAGCGTATCATTACGGTACTTCATAAGTAAACAGCGTACAGTGTTCTTAGCTTCATAAGGGTTGTTTATACGACAAAGGAATTTAGCATTGTCAACACTGACAAACATATATAAAGTCAGCAATCACACTAGCAGTCAGTCACGTTATACATTAGTCATATATTTGTCATATGAGCATATTATCAACTCCGAACACATTTCAAGTATGTAGGCATACATTTACGGTTTACTGTCCTATGCTGTCCTTAATGTATTCAGACGCAATTGCAGATCAAACCACAGTATTGTACAAAACTCATATGCAATAGACCCTAAACTTAACTAGTCATACTAACAACAGTAGATAGAAATTTAGTGCTGTATAACCCTTACTCCGTAGAGTGGGACACAGGGAGACTCACCCCACTCCAGGATCGATCAATACGTTTAGCAACCGCTGAGTGGATCCACACGCTACTAGTGTACACTGCCGCTCCGGTATTTTAAGTGGACACAGATGCTCAGTGAACGTTAGTGCATGCAGACGCTCATGTCTGCGACCCAGTCTCTTAGCGGTAAACCTCAGTGTATACAGATGCAGCGGCCTATGTTACGACTGAGTCCCCTCCTGGTAGCGTCTGAAACGGAAGTGAAGCAATTGGCGGGTGACACAAGGAAACTGGTCATGAACTTGGGGGAGGGGTGACCAGGAGAGCGTCTTACTCCCCACTGCTGACATCAAACCTAGGGATCGCAGCCTCAAACTAATCCTGGCGCCTTATGATCCCTAAAGACTTTCACTAGAGCACCCGTGGTGGTGGTGCGCCAGCTGTTTGGTAGTCTCCTCTCAAACAGTGCGGTCCTTCTAAGCGTAACTGATGCCTTACCTTCTCCCCGTGCTCCGGCCACAGCCTAGTAACGTCTGCTGGACCTGCTAGTAACATCCGACACAGACGCCCGTCGAGACAGCACTTGTACCGTGGGTAAGTGTTGTTGCGACCCGGCGGAGAGTTGTTAGAGCGACTCTTTTCAATATGTGTGTAAGACACTGTTAGGTAAAAAAAATAAGAATTTACTCACCGGTAATTCTATTTCTCGTAGTCCGTAATGGATGCTGGGAACTCCGTAAGGACCATGGGGAATAGCGGGCTCCGAAGGAGACTGGGCACTCTAAGAAAGAATTAGGACTACTGGTGTGCACTGACTCCTCCCTCTATGCCCCTCCTCCAGACCTCAGTTAGGGAAACTGTGCTCGGAAGAGCTGACACAATAAGGAAAGGATTTGGAATCCCGGGTAAGACTCATACCAGCCACACCAATCACACCGTACAACTCGTGACACTATACCCAGTTAACAGTATGAATAACAATTGAACCTCACGAACAGATGGCTCATAACAATAACCCTTTAGTTAGGCAATAACTATATACAAGTATTGCAGACAATCCGCACTTGGGATGGGCGCCCAGCATCCACTACGGACTACGAGAAATAGAATTACCGGTGAGTAAATTCTTATTTTCTCTGACGTCCTAGTGGATGCTGGGAACTCCGTAAGGACCATGGGGATTATACCAAAGCTCCCAAACGGGCGGGAGAGTGCGGATGACTCTGCAGCACTGAATGAGCAAACTCAAGGTCCTCCTCAGCCAGGGTATCAAACTTGTAGAATTTTGCAAATGTGTTTGAACCCGACCAAGTAGCAGCTCGGCAAAGTTGTAAAGCCGAGACCCCTCGGGCAGCCGCCCAAGAAGAGCCCACTTTCCTCGTGGAATGGGCTTTTACAGATTTAGGATGCGGCAGTCCAGCCGCAGAATGTGCAAGTTGAATCGTGCTACAGATCCAGCGAGCAATAGTCTGCTTTGAAGCAGGAGCACCCAGCTTGTTGGGTGCATACAGGATAAACAGCGAGTCAGTTTTCCTGACTCTAGCCTTCCTGGAAACATATATTTTCAGGGCCCTGACTACGTCCAGCAACTTGGAATCCTCCAAGTCCCGAATAGCCGCAGGGACCATAATAGGTTGGTTCAAATGAAACGCTGATACCACCTTAGGAAGAAATTGGGAACGAGTCCTCAATTCCGCCCTATCCATATGGAAAATCAGATAAGGGCTTTTACATGACAAAGCCGCCAATTCTGATACACGCCTGGCCGAAGCCAAGGCCAACAGCATGACCACTTTCCACGTGAGATATTTTATCTCCACGGTTTTAAGTGGCTCAAACCAATGCGACTTTGGGAAATCCAACACCACGGTGAGATCCCAAGGTGCCACTGGAGGCTCAAAAGGGGGCTGAATATGCAGCACTCCTTTAACAAAAGTCTGAACTTCAGGCAGTGAAGCCAGTTCTTTTAGGAAGAAAATTGACAGAGCCAAAATCTGGACCTTAATGGAACCCAACTTTAGGCCCATAGTCACCCCTGACTGTAGGAAGTGCAGAAATCGACCCAGCTAAAATTCCTCCGTTAGGGCCATCCAGGCCTCACACTAAGCAACATATTTCTGCCATATGCGGTTATAATGTTTTGCGGTCACATCTTTCCTAGCTTTAATCAGCGTAGGAATGACTTCCTCCGAAATGCCCTTTTCCTTTAGGATCCGGTGTTCAACCGCCATGCCGTCAAACACAGCCGTGGTAATTCTTGGAACAGACAGGGCCCCTGCTGCAGCAGGTCCTGTCTGAGCGGCAGAGGCCATGGGTCCTCTGAGATCATTTCTTGAAGTTCTGGGTACCAAGCTCTTCTTGGCCAATCCGGAACAATGAGTATAGTTCTTACTCCTCTCCTTCTTATTATCCTCAGTACCTTGGGTATGAGAGGAAGAGGAGGGAACACATAAACCGACTGGTACACCCACGGTGTCACTAGAGCGTCCACAGCTATCGCCTGAGGGTCCCATGACCTGGCGCAATATCTTTTTAGCTTTTTGTTGAGGCGGGATGCCATCATGTCCACCTGTGGTCTTTCCCAACGGTTTACAATCATCTGGAAGACTTCTGGATGAAGTCCCCACTCTCCCGGGTGGATGTCGTGTCTGCTGAGGAAGTCTGCTTCCCAGTTGTCCACTCCCGGAATGAACACTGCTGACAGTGCTAACACGTGATTTTCCACCCATCGGAGAATCCTTATAGCTTCTGCCATCGCCATCCTGCTTCTTGTGCCGCCCTGTCGGTTTACATGGGCGACCACCGTGATGTTGTCTGACTGAATCAGCACCGGCTGGTGTAGAAGCAGGGGTCTTGCCTGACTTAGGGCATTGTAAATGGCCCTTAGTTATAGAATATTTATGTGTAGGGAAGTCTCCTGACTCGACCATAGTCCTTGGAAGTTTCTTCCCTGTGTGACTGCACCCCAACCTCGAAGGCTTGCATCCGTGGTGACCAGGACCCAGTCCTGTATGCCGAATCTGCGGCCCTCTAGAAGATGAGCACTCTGCAGCCACCACAGCAGGGACACCCTGGGCTTTGGAGACAGGGTTATCAGCCGATGCATCTGAAGATGCGATCCGGACCACTTGTCCAACAGATCCCACTGAAAGATCCTTGCATGGAACCTGCCGAATGGAATTGCTTCGTAAGAAGCTACCATCCTTCCCAGGACTCGCGTGCAGTGATGCACCGACACCTGTTTTGGTTTTAGGAGGTCTCCGACCAGAGATGACAACCCCTTGGCCTTCTCCGGGAGAAACACCTTTTTCTGTTCTGTGTCCATAACCATACCCAGGAACAGTAGACGCGTCGTAGGAACCAGCTGCGACTTTGGAATATTCAGAATCCAGCCGTGCTGTTGTAGCACTTCCCGAGATAGTGCTACTCCGACTAACAACTGCTCCCTGGACCTCGCCTTTATAAGGAGATCGTCCAAGTACGGGATAATTATAACTCCCTTTTTTCGAAGAAGTATCATCATTTCGGCCATTACCTTGGTAAATACCCTCGGTGCCGTGGACAGACCAAACGGCAACGTCTGGAATTGGTAATGACAGTCCTGTACCACAAATCTGAGGTACTCCTGGTGAGGAGGGTAAATGGGGACATGCAGGTAAGCATCCTTGATGTCCAGTGAAACCATGTAATCCCCTTCGTCCAGGCTTGCAATAACCGCCCTGAGCGATTCCATTTTGAACTTGAACCTTCTTATATAAGTGTTCAAGGATTTCAAATTTAAAATGGGTCTCACCGAACCGTCCGGTTTCGGTACCACAAACATTGTGGAATAGTAACCCCGACCTTGTTGAAGGAGGGGTACCTTGATTATCACCTGCTGGAAGTACAGCTTGTGAATCGCCGCCAGCACTACCTCCCTGTCTGCGAGAGTCGTTGGCAAGGCTGATTTGAGGAAACGGCGAGGGGGAGACGTCTCGAATTCCAGCTTGTACCCCTGAGATACCACTTGTAGAATCCAGGGATCCACTCGTGAGCGAACCCACTGGTCGCTGAAGTTCCGGAGACGGGCTCCCACCGCACCTGGCTCCGCTTGTGGAGCACCAGCATCATGCGGCGGACTTAGAGGAAGTGGGAGAGGACTTTTGTTCCTGGGAACTGGCTGTATGGTGCAGCTTTTTCCCTCTACCTCCGCCTCTGGGCAGAAAGGACGCGCCTTTAACCCGCTTGCCTTTCTGGGGCCGAAAGGACTGTACCTGATAATACGGTGCTTTCTTTGGCTGTGAGGGAACATAGGGTAAAAATGTCGACTTCCCAGCTGTCGCTGTGGAAACGAGGTCCGAGAGACCATCCCCAAACAATTCCTCACCCTTGTAAGGCAAAACCTCCATGTGCCTTTTAGAATCCGCATCACCTGTCCACTGTCGAGTCCATAATACTCTCCTGGCAGAAATGGACATTGCATTTATTCTAGATGCCAGCCGGCAAATATCCCTCTGTGCAACTCTCATATATAATACTACGTCTTTAATATGCTCTATGGTTAGCAATATAGTGTCCCTGTCAAGGGTATCAATGTTATCAGACAGGGAATCTGACCACGCAGCTGCAGCACTGCACATCCATGCTGAAGGAATAGCCGGTCTCAGGATAGTACCTGAGTGTGTATATACAGACTTCAGGATAGCCTCCTGCTTTCTATCCGCAGGCTCCTTTAGGGCGGCCGTATCCTGAGACGGTAGTGCCACCTTTTTTGACAGACATGTGAGCGCTTTATCCACCCTATGGGATGTCTCCCAACGTATCCTGTCCTCTGGCGGGAAAGGGTGCGCCATTAGTAACTTTTTAGAAATTACCAGTTTCTTATCAGGGGAACACCACGCTTCTTCACACACTTCATTCAACTCATCAGAAGGGGGAAAAACCACTGGTTGCTTTTTCTCCCCAAACATAATACCCTTTTTTGTGGTACCTGGGTTAATGTCAGAAATGTGCAACACATTTTTCATTGCCGTAATCATGCAACGGATGGCCCTATTGGAATGTACACTAGTCTCTTCGTCGTCGACACTGGAGTCAGTATCCGTGTCGACATCTGTGTCTGCCATCTGAGGTAGTGGGCGTTTTTGAGCCCCTGATGGCTTTTGAGACGCCTGGGCAGGCACGAGCTGATAAGCCGGGCTGTCCCACATCTGCTATGTCATCAAACCTTTTATGTAAGGAGTTGACACTGTTGCGTAATTCCTTACACATATCCATCCACTCAGGTGTCGACCCCGCAGGGGGTGACATCACATTTATCGGCACCTGCTCCGCCTCCACATAAGCCTCCTTATCAAACATGTCGACACAGCCGTACCGACACACCGCACAGACACAGGGAATGCTCTGACTGAGGACAGGACCCCACAAAGTCCTTTGGGGAGACAGAGAGAGAGTATGCCAGCACACACCACAGCGCTATATAATGCAGGGAGTTACACTGACACAAAGTGCTTTACCCTATAGCAGCTATAATATACAGTTTTTGCGCCTAAATTTAGTGCCCCCCTCTCTTTTTTACCCTATTGAGCCTGGAAACTGCAGGGGAGAGCCTGGGGAGCGTCCTTCCAGCGGAGCTGTGAGAGGAAATGGCGCCAGTGTGCTGGGGGAGATAGCCCCTTTTTCGGCTGACTTCTCCCGCTCTTTATTAATAATATGGCAGGGGATTTTTTACACATATATAGCTTACTATGCTATATTATGTGTGATTTTGCTATTTAAGGTACTCTAATTGCTGCCCAGGGCTCCCCCCCCCAGCGCCCTGCACCCATCAGTGACCGGAGTATGTGGTGTGCATAGGGAGCAATGGCGCACAGCTGCAGTGTTGTGCGCTACCTTAATGAAGACCGGAGTCTTCAGCCGCCGATTTCCAGGACGTTCTTCTTGCTTCTGGCTCTGCAAGGGGGACGGCGGCGCGGCTCCGGGACCGGATGACCGAGGCTGGGCCTGTGTTCGATCCCTCTGGAGCTAATGGTGTCCAGTAGCCTAGAAGCCCAAGCTAGCTGCAAGCAGGTAGGTTTGCTTCTCTCCCCTAAGTCCCTCGTAGCAGTGAGTCTGTTGCCAGCAGATCTCACTGAAAATAAAAAACCTAAAATATACTTTCTTTACTAGAAGCTCAGGAGAGCCCCTAGTGTGCAACCAGCTCGAGCCAGGCACAGATTCTAACTGAGGTCTGGAGGAGGGGCATAGAGGGAGGAGCCAGTGCACACCAGTAGTCCTAATTCTTTCTTAGAGTTCCCAGTCTCCTTCGGAGCCCGCTATTCCCCATGGTCCTTACGGAGTTCCCAGCATCCACTAGGACGTCAGAGAAATCTCTCAAAAAACATAGTAAGACTATAAAAATAAATCAAATAAAGCTTAGGGCTGTCAAACACAGCAGCCCCGTGACCATGGTCCGGCTCCTGCCGTACCAAACAAAAATCTGATTGGAGTGAGTCAGTGGGTGGGATTATATGGACGAGCCTGGTGCATCCTGGGAGGCCAGAAAGCTCGTGATCATTTGGTGCCAATCCACTGTCGCTCCAGCATATCCCAATGTTATCCCGTGGATAACCTGTGGACCCTGCTGGAGAAAATCCTATTTTCTCTTACGTCCTAGAGGAAACTGGGGTTCCATTTAGTACCATGGGGATGTACCAAAGCTTCCAAACCGGATGAGAGAGTGCTGAGGTTCCTGTAGAACAGAGTGACCAAACTGAAGGTCCTTAGAGGCCAAAGTATCAAACTTGTAGAACTTAGCAAACGTGTTCGAACCTGACCAGGTACTGCTCGGCAAAGTTGTAACACCCCTGACAGCCACCCAGGAAGAACCCACTGAACGAGTAGAGTGGGCCTGTACAGATCTTGGAACCGGCAATCCTGCCATGGAATAAGCATGCTGGATAGTTAGCCTGATGCAGCGAGCAATTGTCTGCTTATGATCCCAATAAGATTGGGTGTCTAAAGCACAAACAGCGCATCTGATTTCTTGTGATGGGCTGTCCGCTTTACATACACCTTCAAGGCCCTCACAACATCCAAGGCCCTTGAAGTAGCCGAGGTGTCAGTAGCCACTGGCACCACAATAGGTTGGTTGATATGAAAAGCTGACACAACCTTAGGAAGAAATTCTGACGCGTTCTGAGTTCAGCTCTATCCTCATGGAATATTAAGTAGGGGCTCTTGTGAGACAACGCCCCCAACTCTGACACACGTCTTGCTGACGTGAAGGCCAACAGTGTGACAGTCTTTCACATAAGAAACTTTACCTCCACCTCCTGTAGAGGCTCAAACCAATCTGAATGCAGGAACTGCAACACCACGTTGAGATCCCAAGGTGCCGTAGGAGGCACAAAGGGCGGTTGGAAGTTCAGAACCCCTTTTAAGAACGTCTGGGAGGGCAGACAATTGTTTCTGGAAGAAAATGGACAAGGCTGAAATATGGACATTTATAGGGCCCAGGCAAATGCCCACATCCACACCTGCATGCAGAAAGAGAAGTAAACGTCCCAGTTGAAACTCCACCGCAGGAAACTGCTTGGATTCAAACCAAGATACATTTTTTCCAAATATGATGGTAATGCTTAGACATTACTCCCTTCCTGGGTTGGAATAATGCTGCCCAGGATCCCTTTCTGGGCTAGAATCTGATGCTCAACTTCCATGCCGTCAAACGTTGCCGAGGTATGTCTTGATAGATGAACTGCCCCTGTTGCAGAAGGTCTTCGCAAAGAGGTAGAGGCCACGGATCCTCTAGGAGCAACTCCAGTAGATCCGCGTACCAAGCCCTTCTTGGCCAGTCTGGAGCAATGAGAATTGCCTGAATCCTTGTCTTTTTGATTCTTTTGAGAATTCTTGGGATGAGCAGAAGTGGAGGGAACACATACACTGTCTGGTAAACCCATGGAGTTACTAGCTCGTCAAACCACCACTGTTTGTGGGTCTCTCGACATGGAACAATACCGCCTGAGCTTCCTGTTGAGACGAGAGGCCATCATGTCGATCTGAGGAATTCCCCGCCGACTTGTCACGTCCCTGAACACCTCCGGGTGGAGGTCCAACTCTCCTGGGTGGAGGTCATGTCTGCTGAGGAAGTCTGCTTTCCAGTTGTCTACTCGCGGAATGAAGATTGCCAACAACGCCACAGCGCGTTTTTTTGCCCAGAGGATAATTCTTGTTACCTCTAACATTGCAGCTCTGCTCTTCGTTCTGCCCTGTCTGTTTATGTACGACACTCCGTCACATTGTCTGTACCTGAATGGCTTGATCTTGAAGAAGATGTGCCACTTGTTGAAGGGCAGTGTATATGGCCCTAAGTTCCAGAATGTTTTTTGGAAGAATGGCTTCTTGATTTGGCCATTTTCCCTGGAAGTTTTCCCCCAGGGTGATTGCTCCCCAACCTCTGAGGCTTGCACATGTGGTTAGTAGAACCCAATTCTGAATCCCGAACCTGCGGCCTTCGATCAGGTGAGAAGTCTGTAGCCACCAGAGAAGCAAAATTCTGGCTTTCGGCGACAGGCGTATCCTCTGGTGCATGTGAAGATGCGATCCGGACCACCTGTCCAAGAGATCCAACTGGAAGGGCCTTGCGTGAAACCTTCCGTACTGCAGTGCCTCGTAGGAGGCTACCATCTTCCCCAGTAGGTGAATGCACTGATGTACCAATATCCGAGTTGGCTTCAGGACATCCCGGACCATTGACTGGATCACCAATGCCTTTTCCAATGGAAGCAACACCCCCTGTACTTCCGTATCGAGTATCATTCCCAAGAAGGGAAGCCCATTTGTCGGTTCCAAGTGTGAATTTGTAAAGGTTCAGAATCTACACGTGATCCTGGAGTAGTTGAGTTGAGAGAGCAATTCTTTGTAACAACCTCTCCATGGAGGATGCCTTTATCAGTAGATTATCCAGGTATGGAATTATGTTCATTTCCTGTTTGCGGAGGAGGAGCATCATCTCTGCCATGACTTTGGTGAACACCCTCGGTGCTGTGGAGAGACCAAATGGCAGTGCCTGGAACTGGTAGTGACAGTCCTGTATTGCAAACCTTAGATAAGCCTAATGAGGCGGCCAGATCGGAATATGAAGGTACGCATCCTTGATATCCAGAGACACCACGAATTCCCCTTCCTCCAGACCTGATATGACTGCTCTCAGATACTCCAACTTGAAATTAAATACCCATAAATATGGGTTCAGAGATTTTAGGTTTAAGTTGGGACTTCTGACCCATCCGGCTTTGGTACTACGAACAGGTTGGAATAATAACCCTTGTTCTGTAACTAAGGTGGAACTGGGACTATGACCTGTGTCTGTACCAACTTTTGAATTGCCTGTTGCAGGATTGTACTTGCTTCCTGAGAAGCTGGTAAGCCTGATTTGAAGAATCTGTGAGGTGGGAGTTCTTGAAAATCCAGTCTGTATCCCTGGGCAATAAGATCTTTGACCCAGGGATCTTAGGCATGATGTTGCCCAGATATGACTGTAATCCTTTAAACGTTCTCCCACCTATCTGTTCTTCAGGCAGTGTGGTCCACCGTCATGCTGAAGGCTTTGAGGAAGCAGAACCTGAGCTCTGTTCCTGAGAACCTGTAGTTGCAGGTTTTCTGGATTTTCCTCAACCACCTCTGAAGGCAGTGGGGGAACCTTTGGATCTGTTTTTACATTTTGCTGCCCGAAAGGACTGCAACGTAGGGGCAGAATACGAGTTCTAGCCGGGGTTGCTGCAGAAGGAAGATATTTCGACTTACCCGCAGTTGCCTTGGATATCCACGTATCCAGTTCATCTCCGAACAAGGCCTAACCTGAGAAGGGCTCTCCACAATTCTCCTGGAATCTGCATCCACAGTACATTGGCATAGCCATAAGCCTCTGTGTGCTGACACTGACATGTGCGTTGAGCATGCCAATTTCCTTCATGGCCTCCACCATAAAGTTTGCAGAGTCTTGATTGTGATGCAAGAGTAATTCATTTTCACTCCTATGCAGACAATCTAAATCATCAATTAGGTTACCTGACCATTTTGCAATGGCCCTAGATATCCACGTACAAGCAACAGTGGGTCATTGAGCCACCCCAGTAGCTGTGTACAGAGATTTGAGTGTGGTCTCAATTCCGCGGTCAGCCATATCCTTTAAGGCAGCTGCGCCTGGGACAGGTAAAATCATTTTACGTGACAATCTAGATAAAGAGGCGTCCACTATCGGTGGATTTTCCCATTTCTTCCCATCATCTTGAGGGAAAGGAAATGAGGTGAGCAATCTTTCTGGAAGAAAATGGATAGGACCGAAATCTGGACCTTCACAGATCCTAACCTCAGGCCCATATCCACACCTGCTTGCAGGAAGAGGAGAAAACGTCCGAGTTGAAACTCCACCATAGGAAACTTCTTGGATTCACACCAAGAGACATATTTCTTCCAAATACGATGGTAATGTTTAGACGTTGCCCCTTTCCTAGCCTGGATGAGGGTAGGAATGACCTTCTGAGCAAGTATCAGGTGCTCAACTTTCATGCCATCAAACGTAGCAGAGGAAGAGGCCTCGGTTCCTCTTGCAGTAAATTCAGAAGGCCTGCGTACCAAGCCCTTCTTGACCAGTCTGGGACAATGAGGATCGCTTGAACCCTTGTTCTCCTTATGAGCTTTAGGATTCTTGGGATGAGTGGGAACGGTGTAAACACGTACACTGACTGGAATACCCACGGAGACACCAGGGCGTTCACTACCACTGCCAGTGGGTCCCTGGTCCTGGAACAATAACACCGAAGCTAATTGTTGAGACGAGATGCCATCATCTCTATTTGGGGTAATCCCCAAAGGTCTGTTATGTCTTTGAACACCTCCGGATGGAGACCACACTCCCCTGGATGTCACCTCTGACATAGCCGCTCTGCTCTTCGTTCCGCCCTGTCGGTTTATGTAAGCCACTGTTGTTACATTGTCCGACTGCACTTGAATGGCCTGATTTCTTAGAAGAGGGTCTTTCTGAAGACCGTTGAAGACGGCCCTTAGTTCCAGGATGTTGATGGGCAGGCTCGCTTCCAGGATTGACCACTGTCCTTGGAAGGTTACTCCTTGAGTGGCTGCTCCCCAGCCCCGAAGGCTCGCATTCGTGGTTAGAAGGACCCAATTCTGAATTCTGAACCTGCGGCCTTTCAGAAGGTGAGGTAATTGTAACCACCATAGGAGCGAAATCCTGGCCCCGGCGACAGACAAATTCTCTGGTGCATGTGGAGATGAGATCACGACCACTTCTCCAGGATATCCAGTTGGAAGGTCCGTGCGTGGAACCTCCCGTACTGTAGAGCCTCATAAGAGGCCGACATCTTTCCCAACAAGCGAATGCATTGATGAACCAACACCTGGGCTGGCTTCAGGACATCCCGGACCATAGTTTATATCACAAACGCCTTTTCCTGTGGAAGAAACACCTTCTGCACTTCGTGTCCAGGATCATTCCCAGAAAGGACAACCTCCGGGTTGGTTCCAAATGTGACATTGGAAGGTTCAGAATCCAACCATGACTTTTGAAGAGGCGTGTTGTGAGAACAATGGACAGCAGCAGCTTCTCCTTGGACGATGCCTTTATCAGATATGGAATGATGTTCACCCCTTGTTTGCGGCGGAGAACCATCATTTCGGCCATCACCTTGGTAAACACCCTCGGTGCTGTGGAGAGGCCGAATGGCAGGGCCTGGAACTGGAAATGACAGTCCAGCAATGCGAAACTGAGATAAGCCAAATCTATGAGCAGGTAAATTGCCTTGCATCCACAAAACAGTCCTTTGCATGACTCGGATTAAAGTGTGATGGTTTCTTAAAATTAGTTTCACTAACACTCTGAGTCCGCTGATTATCCTTGGCTGCAAAAAACTTTTTTAGAGACAATTTGCGCACAAACTTTTGAATATCAATAAAAAGGTTGAAAAAGTTTATCTCATTGGACGGGCAAAATGTAAGACCCTTTTTAAGTACAGAGGTCTCCTCCTCATCCAACACGTGATCACTCAAATGAAATATCTTTGTAATTCGGGTATCATCATCAGATGTTGGTAAATTTACCCAATTAACCTTTCTAGTCCTAGATTTACGTTCTCTTTTCCACTTACCTCCTCTATTTCCACGTCTCGTCTTAATGTACGGTTTATTGGAAGGCATTCCACAAAATAGTGAAAGGGGAGATTAATGCCTTACAAGGCAATTTACCAGCTCATAGACATAATTTAACTAAAAATGAATGGGCGGCCCTGAGTCGATTATCATTAAACCCGCCGACAAGGGCGGTGGGGTTGTTATAATGAGTAGGACTCTCCATGTTAAAGAAGCTATGCGCCAACTAAAAGATGGTACTACGTATAGAAGAGTAAGAGCAGACCCCTCTGTGAGGATTTTAAATGGCCTTAAGGAATTGGTTAAAGAATACTCTGAGAATGGCACCATTGAGAAAACCACATCAGAGTTTCTAATTAATGAAGAGTATATGGTCCCGGTGTTATACCTTTTGCCAAAGGTACATAAGGATGAACATCTTCCCCCCAGACGTCCCATAGTGGCAGGGACCAACTCTATCACGGCTAATTTGTCACATTTCATCGATTTCCAGTTGCAACGCTCTGTGTTCAAGGGTCGCTCACTTCTGAAGGATACGAGGGACATTTTAAACAAACTTAAAGAGGTTGAATGGGAAAGTGGCATGTGGCTGGTAACTGGAGACGTTACATCCCTCTATACCATTATTAAATACACTGATGGTATAGAGGCAGTTAAACAGACCTTAGCCACTACTAATATACAGGATAATCTTTGTGAATTTATTAAGGGAATCACCTTTATTTTACTGAAAAATTATTTTAACTTTGATATTATAATCAGGAGGTTGGTACCGCCATGGGAACCAGGTTCGCCCCCAGCTATGCTCATTTTTTTCATGTCCAGATGGGAGGATGCCTCTGTCTGGGGTGGACATGGCTGGGGGTCGAACCTGGTGTCCTGGTGGCGGTACATAGACGATGTCCCTTTTATTTGGAAAGGCGAATATAGTGCCCTACAAGATTTTTGTTTTTATCTAAATGATAATGCCTTAGGAATGAACTTGACCTTCAATCAAAGTTGTGTCGAAGTTAACTTTTTGGATCTTAAGATATACATTATGGGGAATATTATCCAATCCACAGTGTATATTAAACCGACAGACCCGAATACTTATATCAGTACAGAGTAATCACTTACCACAGTGGTTGAAAAACATACCAGAGGGGCAATTTACCCGTCTGAGACGTAATGGTTCTGAGAATCATAATTATAACGAAGAAGCACAGGTGATGAAAAAGAAATTTTTTCAAAAAGGTTATAAACCTCACCACTTACAAAAATCGTTAGAGAAAATTGCTGAAGTTGATAGAGAGACTTTGCTTAGTACTAAAGGTGTAAGATCTCCGTCGGAGTCACATCATAATTTAGCTTTTATTACCCAATTTAATGGTTACCATAAACAGATTGAGAAGGTGTTTCAAAAAAACTAGCATCTTCTCAAAAGGGATCCCATCCTGACATAAATTTGATCTGATAAACCTAAAGTTTATATATAAGAGGGCACCTAACCTTATAGATAAACTTACTACTAGTGCGTATATGGAGAAACCCATAGGAGGTGTTGCAAGGAATCAAGGTTTCCATAGGTGCGGTGATTGCAGTATGTGCAAGAGCTGCCCCTCAAAAATTAAAAAAGTGAATACCTTTGATTGGAATGGAAAAGAGTATAAAATCCCTCAATGTATCACCTGCAACAGCAAATATGCTATTTATGGGATCCAGTGTTCTTGCAAAAAATTATATATAGGGAAAACCAGTAGAATATAAAAAATTTGCGGGCAGAACACATCCGTAATATACGCAAGGGGTTGGTCACCCGTCCTTTTTCACTTCATTTCAAAGATGTGCATAACTGTTCCACTGATCATATTTTGTCTTTTTGGGGTATTGAGTTAACAGAAGACCAATGGCTGAATAATAATAAGGATAATAGATTAGCTAGGAACGAAATGAAGTGGATTTTTAATTTAAAAACTTTGATACCAGACGGTCTGAATCATGAATTTGAATTGAGGTGGTTTTTATGATGTTTTATTATGTTTTTGTTCTTGTTGCTACACAATTGCAGCCTCAAGTGCAGTTTAATTTTATTTAGACGGGTAGCTATGGTAACCGTTTATTCACTATCTTAATAATTTTCCAGCATTATGATATGGATAATAGAGGAGATAGTTGATGTAACCCCATTGGTAGCCTGTGGGGTGTGGCCGGGTAGGGTGTAGGCCCATTTCAGAGGTTGCCGTGGCGACACGGCTGGATAATGAGGAGACACATTGTTGTGACCTCATGTGGTACCAGTGGGACGCGTCTAGTATGGAGACCCGCCCCCGATGCTTTGATGGTTACCGCGGAGATGCGGATTATAGGTGGGCGGATCGTCCAGATGAGCCGAATGGTCACTATGCAAACGTGGCCGGGCAAAGAGGAAGCCCGCCTACGTCATCGCATAGACATGGCCAGGAAGTGAGCTAACTGTGGGCGGAAGTGTCTCCCAGTATGGGAGACTGAGCGCCCATACACCACATAGGAAGTGCAATTAGATCCCTTGGAATTATGGGTACACGTGGATACATGTTACCATGGCAATCCGGCTGCGCTAATTAAAATGTAATTTACTGTTATTTCCGGTGTTTTTATTTAAATAGCATCTATTTCAGAGCACTCTTCCTTGAAAAAGCCCTACCATTAGGGAGAAAAGCGTTGGAAGGGTGCAGGCAGTTTTTTTTTCACATACCCCTCTTGAGGCTGGATTTGTGTTTAGATCTTGCTGGTTAGTGCTGTTTTCGGCCGATGGCCGTACCAGTCATTACAATTCCACTCATGAGGTTTGTGGATGTGGATTTACACTGCCCATGTATATATTTTAGTAAATAAAAGTTTTATATTTCCACCACCTTGTTTTTCATTTGGGAAAGAAAGGTGACAGCATTGGAGCAACTTACAAAAAAAACGTTATGTGAGGAACCATGCTTATCTCTGTGTGAGTATGGTACGCATTTATTTTTGCCAACACTGTTTCAGATAAAGATACCTTTATATGTGGAGATCCTATTTTTCCATTGTGGAGTGGGGTATGCTATCTACTCCGAGTGGACTTGTTTCAGTCTGAGAAAAATATTGTGGGACATATTACACTATGATGTCTTTTATTATGTTTTATTACATATCTTCATGAGACCGTCTGTAGAATAGAAGAGTCATCTGCATCATCACGAGAGGAGACGTACTGAATTGGGATCCTCTCCTTTTAATACATAAGGACATTTAAGTATCATTTGTTTATGAAACGGCACTGCGCGCCTTGTTCTTGAGTATTTTTGTGTATTGAATTCCCTGAGGCCGGCTGTTACAGGAGCATGTGGATACATGACAGGGGCTGCGCCAGATATTTCCTAAGCATTACGAGGCATGAGGAACCCCGAGCCTGCGCCCCAGCAAGCAGCCGCACCCACACCATGCCAAATAACACACATCCATAGCGTACATAATATAGCATGTAAAATAGTTATGGTAGACTTACCGTCGATAACTATTTTTCCTAAGTCCACAGTATCCACAGGATATACATTGGGATAGGAGGTAGCGTCAGCGGATTGGCACCAATGATCAAAAGCTTTCAGCCTCCCAGAATGCAACGGGCCAGTCTCCTATATTCCCGCCTCCTGGCTCAGGCAATTCAGTCCTTTTCCAAAGCTCAAGGCAAGAGCATCATAAAGAGCCCTAATCAGGTGAGAAGAACACACATGCACACCCTTCCGTACAAGAGGAGGTTAGTAGGTGTAAGGATCCTCAAATCAGGTGCGTCAGGGTGGGATTCCTGTGGACTTAGGAGAAATAGAGTTAAAATTATCAATGGTAAGTCTACAATAACTACCTATGTCTTCTGCAGGGTCCACAGTAGTATCCATTGGATAATAGGATTTTAATTACTTACTGTGACAGGACGGTTCCGTACGAAAGCACTCGCCGCTTTCGCGTCCCGTTGGCTGCGCACAGAATGGAAGTTCAAGTCACACGAGGCCTGACCACATAGGGGATTCCCGCTTACCGTCAGTAACCGCCTGTTACTGACTCCACCCACTGCGTTGTGGGCGGGTTTATGCTGCCACCACCAAACTCCTAACCTGCCGTGGCGTTTGGAACCACGGTTCTGCTCTGTATGTGCCGACGCACTGCCTTACCACAGCTGTGTGGTGCTGACGAATCCCCACTAGCCACTTGCTAGGCCTCTACCGGTAGCTGGCGGAAGGCGGAACTTGGAGATGTTAGGTGCTTCCCTGGACAGCCGGAGGACGGGGCTAGGTTTGGCATAACCCTGTAGGTCACAAGATGACGCGGTCTTCTTGAGGCAAATGATATTTATTTGCTCAAATATAGTTCTAAAGAGAACTCTTCCCTATTGCTAGGGGCAACAGCATACAGCAAGATGTTCCAGCAGAATAAGATGGTACAATTACAATACAACCTGGAAGCTCACAGGCATCCTCTTTTTATCTCAGTTCTACACACAGTACCACAGGGGGGTAAGCCCTCCCTGTCTTCTCCAACCAATCAGGTTATTGCACAAAATATCAATAAATTACATTTTACAAGGATATAAGTGCAATAAAACAATATCCTCCTTCCTGTGACACAGACATTTGGTAGCAGATTAACATTCACTATTGATAAATTTATCACATAGCTTCAAAATACAAATGTTTCTGTCTCATTCACATCTCCAGGCAAGCCCAGATCCCCTGTGATTAGCACCTCTCTCTTAGGAACTTACACATCAAAAGGTATTGTCATTCACACCTCTCTGCTAGGACAGGGCCATTAGCATGCCACTTCATACTGACAGGAGATGATTATTCAGACATTTATAGTAAGTGCATTTTCCCCCTTAAGATACAGATGACCATATCTTGAATATAAAATAGATACAGTTAAACATGCATTCCGGTAATTGTGCATAGAGCACTACATATGACATGTTAAAACACATCATTAAACAAACTTTTAAACAGTCCGCGCCCAGCGCCGTAAGTACGTTTAACAGTGATGCCAAGCGCCCATTGTCCTGATAATGGCGCCGGGCACTAGGGGTTAACCCCTTCAGTGCGGCGGCAGCCATTTTCCCTGTGGGCTGGAGCCTCTCCGGCCACACAAACCGGTTAATCCTTTTCTCGTAGTCCGTAGAGGATACTGGGGTCCATTTAGTACCATGGGGTATAGACGGGTCCACTATGAGGCATGGGCAATTTAAGAAGTTTGATTGGGTGTGCTGGCTCCTCCTGCTATACCCCTCCTTCCAGACTCAGTCTAGGAGATGGACATACTTTGAGAGAAGGATATAAAAGAACAGTGGTGAGATTCTAACCAGGACACACGCAACAAGAGGAAAGCCATGCTAACCAAACTTGAAACAGGAACAGCAACAGCTGAACCAAAGAACAATACTTAACCAAGTAACATTGCAGGAAGTACGAAGCACTGGGCGGGCGCCCAGTATCCTTTATGGACTACGAGAAAAGGATTTACCGGTAGCTAATTAAAATCCTACTTTCTTTTACATCCTAGAAGATGCTGGGGACTGAGTCAGTGGGCGGGATTATATGGTGAAGCCTCTATGCATCCTGGGAGGGCAGAAAGCTTGTGACCGTTTGGTGCCATTTCCGCTGTCGCTCCGGCATATCCCAATGTTATCCTGTGGACCCAGCCAGAGAAAAAGCTTTGTCTACCGTGGGGATTGACTCCCACCTTTCCCTGTCCCCAGAGGGGAACGGATATGTCACTGGAATTCTTTTGGGAACCTGTATCTTTTTGTCAGGATTTTCCCAAGCCTTTTCACAAAGCGCGTTCAGTTCATGAGAGGGAGGAAACGTTACCTCAGGTTTCTTTCCTTTATACATACAGACCCTTTTATCAGGAACAGCAGGGTCCTCAGTGATATGTAACACCTCTTTTATCAATCATGTACTCGATGCCCTTAGCCAGTTTTGGATGTAATCTGGTATCACTATAGTCGACACTGGAATCAGAGTCCGTGTCGGTATCTGCTATCTGGGTAAATGCACGTTTCTGTGACCCCGAAGGGGTCTGAGCTTGTGACAAAGCATCTTCCATGGATTTCCTCCATGTCTTCTTCTTAGACTCAGATTTATCAAATCTCTTAGTCAACTTAGTCACGATTGCATTTAAAACACTTAACATATTGACCCAATCATCCGTCGGCGGTGCCGACACTGTCACTCTCACAGAACTGTCTGTCCCCACGCCAGCCTCCTCCTGGTAAGAGCATTCAGCCTCAGACATGACGACACACACGTACCGACAGCCACAACTACACTGGGGCTATAGGAGACAGACCCACAATAAAGCCTGTAAGAGAGACACAGAGAGCGTTCTGCCAGCTCACACCCAGCGCCTATCCCGGTACTGAGGCCAGTGACATGACTGCCCAGACCTGCTAGCGCTTTTTACATATATAATAAATCACCAATCACTAGTGCCCCCCCATCCCGGCCTGTTTTGCACCCTGTTACTTGCACAGCAGGTTGGAGGTCAGGGCCAGCGTCTCTGCAGCTTCTGTGAAGGGAAAAATGGCGCTGGTCAGAGCTGCGCGGGCTAAGCCCCGCCCACTAGATGGCACGCTTCAGTCCCGCTAAAAGAATCTTTATACTGGCGGGGGTCCCTTAACAAGTGCCTGAGCACTGTTATATCCTATGCCAGTGCTGTTTGAGGTCCCCCATGCTGCCCAAGGCGCCCCCCCCCTGCGCTCTGCACCCTGCAGTGCCATGATCAGTGTGGAAGCATGGCGCGTAACGCGGTACCTCAAACGCCGTCTTCTGCCGTCACTGAAGTCTTCTGATCTTCTCATACTCACCCGGCTTCAATCTTCTGGCTCTGTGAGGGGGGGGGGGTGACGGCGCGGCTCCGGGAACAAGCATCTAGGCGTACCTAGCGTTCAGACCCTCAGGAGCTAATGGTGTCTAGTAGCCTAAGAAGCAGAGCCCTTGAACTCACAGAAGTAGGTCTGCTTCTCCCCCCTCACTCCCACGATGCAGGGAGCCTGTAGCCAGCAGGTCTCCCTGAAAATAATAAACCTAATAAAGTCTTTTCCCTGAGAAACTAGAGAGCTCCTCAGTGTGCATTCAGTCACTCCTGGGCACAGAATCTAACTAGAGTCTGGAGGAGGGGCATAGAGGGAGGAGCCAGTTCACACCCATTCAAAGTCTTATAGTGTGCCCATGTCTCCTGCTGATCCCGTCTATACCCCATTGTTCTTGGAGCATCCCCAGCATCCTCTAAGACGTATGAGAAATTAGGTTTAGACTTGTAAGTAGAAGGAAACTTCACTTTCTTCAGAGTCTGCCTCTGACTCCAAAATTCTTTACCAAAAAGAATATCTCAAGTAAAGGGCAAAGACTCTAGAACCTTCTTGGACTCTGTATCAGCTTTCCATGTACGTAGCCAAACCGCCATGTGAGTAGCTACTGCTGAGGCTGATGCTTGAGAGACAATAGTAGCCATAAACATAGCCGCCTGTTTAATATGTGCAATATGGGATTTTTGCTCTCTAGATCCCAATGAAAGATCATCCTCCAATGCATCAGCCCAGGACACCACTGCTTTTGCCATTCAGGCTGAAGCCATGGCTGGTCTTATGATTGCCCCAGACAAGGAGAAAATGTTTTTTTTTTTAAAAACATCTATTTTTCAGTAACATAAATTAATGATGTTGAAGGCAGAGGTAATGTAGATTTTCCCACCAATCGAATGACGTGCGTATCTACTTTGGGAGCCACTCCCTTTTTAAACAGTCCCCAGCTGGAAGAGGATAATGGGAATTCCATTTCTTTGGAATTCTAAACTTCTTACTGGATGTGACCCAAGCCTCTTGCATAATCTCCGTCAGCTGTTCTGACCCCAGAAATTCAGTTCTGACTGTTTTGGGATGTTTAAACACAGGAGCCTTGGATTTAACAAAGGCTCTGTTGCCTCCACTAAGGGTAGAATGGCTTTCACAGCACTAATTAGCTCAGGTATATCCACAGAGCTGGGACCTTCATCCTCGTCTCTGTATGCAGACCCAGAATGCGAGGAATCCTGATCCTCCGAAGTGTCCCCATCTGAAACATGTGTAGACTGTGAGGATGTAGTTTCATATCTGTGACTTACTTTCCACAGGCCTTTCAGCATGTTTTTCTTGAAAGGCTGCAGATTCCTGGACTGGATGTGATAAAACCCAGGGGGAAGTTGCATGTAAGGGTTAATAGGGTAACCTATCCTTGGTATACGAGCTGGCATTATCCGCTCAGAAGCCAATGGGGGTTCAACTTGAACCTGTGCCTGCCTTATGATCCCTGGGGCCTAGCGCTGGTGCAGCCGAGGTGGCAGCCGCATCAGTAGTCTACATCCCAAAAACAGTGCGGCTGTATCTCCCGTCTTCCCCGTTAAGCGGAATGGATGCCGTACCTTCTTCCTGTGCTCCGGCCACAGCCTGGTAACGTCAGCTGGACTTGCTAGTACATCCTACACAGACGGCCGCCAAAACAGCACTGTACCCGTCGGTAAGCGTTGTTGTGACCCAGTAAGAAGTTGTAGAAGTGACTCTTACTAAGGTGGTGTGTAAGACGCTTTTTAGAAAAATCGCTCAAAAAACCTAAGACTACAAAAATAAGATTTTACTCACCGGTAAATCTATTTCTCGTAGTCCGTAGTGGATGCTGGGACTCCGTAAGGACCATGGGGAATAGCGGCTCCGCAGGAGACTGGGCACAACTAAAGAAAGCTTTAGGACTACCTAGTGTGCACTGGCTCCTCCCACTATGACCCTCCTCCAGACCTCAGTTAGGATACTGTGCCCGGAAGAGCTGACACAATAAGGAAAGGATTTGGAATCCCGGGTAAGACTCATACCAGCCACACCAATCACACCATATAACAAGTGATACTATACCCAGTTAACAGTATGAAATATAACTGAGCCTCTTAACAGATGGCTCATAACAATAACCCTTTAGTTAGGCAATAACTATGTACAAGTATTGCAGACAATCCGCACTTGGGATGGGCGCCCAGCATCCACTACGGACTACGAGAAATAGAATTACCGGTGAGTAAAATCTTATTTTCTCTGACGTCCTAAGTGGATGCTGGGACTCTGTAAGGACCATGGGGATTATACCAAAGCTCCCAAACGGGCGGGAGAGTGCGGATGACTCTGCAGCACCGAATGAGCAAACTCAAGGTCCTCCTCAGCCAGGGTATCAAATTTGTAGAATTTTGCAAAAGTGTTAGACCCTGACCAAGTAGCAGCTCGGCAAAGTTGTAAAACCGAGACCCCTCGGGCAGCCGCCCAAGAAGAGCCCACCTTCCTCATGGAATGGGCTTTTACAGATTTAGGATGCGGCAGACCAGCCGCAGAATGCGCAAGCTGAATTGTGCTACAGATCCAGTGAGCAATAGTCTGCTTAGAAGCAGGAGCACCCAGCTTGTTGGGTGCATACAGGATAAATAGCGAGTCAGTTTTCATGACTCCAGCCGTCCTGGAAACATAAATTTTCAAGGCCCTGACTACGTCCAGTAACTTGGAATCCTCCAAGTCCCTAGTAGCCGCAGGCACCACAATAGGTTGGTTCAAATGAAAAGCTGATACCACCTTAGGGAGAAACTGGGGACGAGTCCTCAATTCTGCCCTATCCATATGGAAAATCAGATAAGGACTTTTATGTGACAAAGCCGCCAATTCTGACACACGCCTGGCCGAAGCAAAGGCCAATAGCATGACCACTTTCCACGTGAGATATTTTAAATCCACAGTTTTAAGTGGTCCAAACCAGTGCGACTTTAGGAAATCCAACACCGCGTTGAGATCCCAAGGTGCCACTGGAGGGGGTTGAATATGCAGCACTCCCTTAACAAATGTCTGAACTTCAGGCAATTAAGCCAGTTCTTTCTGGAAGAAAATCGACAGAGCCGAAATCTGGACCTTAATGGAACCCAATTTTAGGCCCATAGTCACCCCTGACTGTAGGAAGTGCAGAAACCGACCCAGCTGAAATTCCTCCATTGGGGCCTTCTTGGCCTCACACCACGCAACATATTTTAGCCATATGCGATGATAATGTTTTGCGGTTACATCTTTCCTGGCTTTAACCAGCGTAGGAATGACTTCCTCCGGAATGCCCTTTTCCTTCAGGATCCGGTGTTCAACCGCCATGCCGTCAAACGCAGCCACGGTAAGTCTTGGAACAGACAGGGCCCCTGCTGGAGCAGGTCCTGTCTGAGCGGCAGAGGCCATGGGTCCTCTGAGATCATCTCTTGAAGTTCTGGGTACCAAACTCTTCTTGGCCAATCCGGAACCACGAGTATAGTTCTTACTCCTCTCCTTCTTATTATTCTCAGTACCTTGGGTATGAGAGGCAGAGGAGGGAACACATAAACTGACTGGTACACCCACGGTGTCACTAGAGCGTCCACGGCTTTCGCCTGAGGGACCCTTGACCTGGCGCAATATCTTTTTAGCTTTTTGTTGAGGCGGGACGCCATCATGTCCACCTGTGGCCTTTCCCAACGGTTTACAATCATTTGGAAGACTTCTGGATGAAGTCCCCACTCTCCCGGGTGGAGGTCGTGCCTGCTGAGGAAGTCTGCTTCCCAGTTGTCCACTCCCGGAATGAACACTGCTGACAGTGCTAACACGTGATTTTCCGCCCATCGGAGAATCTTTGTGGCTTCTGCAATCGCCATCCTGCTTCTTGTGCCGCCCTGTCGATTTACATGGGCGACTGCCGTGATGTTGTCTGACTGAATCAGTACCGGCTGGTTTTGAAGCAGGGGTCTTGCTTGACTTAGGGCATTGTAAATGGCCCTCAGTTCTAGAATATTTATGTGTAGGGAAATCTCCTGGTTTGACCAAAGTCCCTGGAAGTTTTTTCCCTGTGTGACTGCCCCCCAGCCTCGAAGGCTGGCATCCATGGTCACCAGGATCCAGTCCTGTATGCCGAATCTGCGGCCCTCTTGAAGATGAGCACTCTGCAGCCACCACAGCAGAGACACCCTGGTCCTTGGAGACAGGGTTATCAGCCGATGCATCTGAAGATGCGATCCGGACCACTTGTCCAACAAGTCCCACTGAAAAGTTCTTGCATGGAACCTGCCGAATGGAATTGCCTCGTAGGAAGCTACCATTTTTCCCAGGACTCACGTGCAGTGATGCACCGACACCTGTTTTGGTTTCAGGAGGCCTCTGACTAGAGATGACAGCTCCTTGGCTTTCTCCTCCGGGAGAAACACTTTTTTCTGGTCTGTGTCCAGAACCATCCCCAGGAACGGTAGACGTGTCGTAGGGACCAGCTGTGACTTTGGAATATTTAGAATCCAACCGTGCTGTTGTAGCACCTCCTGAGATAGTGCTACCCCGACCAACAACTGCTCCCTGGACCTCGCCTTTATCAGGAGATCGTCCAAGTACGGGATAATTAAAACTCTCTTTTTTCGAAGGAGTATCATCATTTCGGCCATTACCTTGGTAAATACCCTCGGTGCCGTGGACAGGCCGAACGGCAACGTCTGGAATTGGTAATGACAATCCTGTACCACAAATCTGAGGTACTCCTGGTGAGGATGGTAAATGGGGACATGCAGGTAAGCATCCTTGATGTCCAGTGATACCATGTAATCCCCCTCGTCCAGGCTTGCAATAACCGCCCTGAGCGATTCCATCTTGAACTTGAATTTTTTTATGTATGTGTTCAAGGATTTCAAATTTAAAATGGGTCTCACCGAACCGTACGGTTTCGGTACCACAAACATTGTGGAATAGTAACCCCATCCTTGTTGAAGGAGGGGCACCTTGACTATCACCTGCTGGGAATACAGCTTGTGAATTGCCTCTAGCACAGCCTCCCTGCCGGAGGGAGTTGTTGGCAAGGCAGATTTGAGGAAACGACGGGGGGTGAGACGTCTCGAATTCCAGCTTGTATCCCTGAGATACTACTTGAAGGATCCAGGGATCCACCCATGAGCGAGCCCACTGATTGCTGAAGTTTTTGAGCCGACCCCCCACCGTACCTGGCTCCGCCTGTGGAGCCCCACCGTCATGCGGCGGGCTTGGAGGAAACGGGGGAGGACTTTTGCTCCTGGGAACTGGCTGTATGCTGCAGCTTCTTCCCCCTACCTCTGCCTCTGGGCAGAAAGGACGCGCCTTTTACCCGCTTGCTCTTCTGGGGTCGAAAGGACTGTACCTGATAATACGGTGCTTTCTTTTGCTGTGAGGGAACATGGGGTAAAAATGCTGACTTCCCAGCTGTTGCTGTGGAAACTAGGTCTGAGAGACCATCCCCGAATAACTCCTCACTCTTATAAGGCAAAACTTCCATGTGCCTTTTAGAATCTGCATCCCCTGTCCACTGCCGAGTCCATAACCCTCTCCTGGCAGAAATGGACATTGCACTTATTTTAGATGCCAGCCAGCAAATATCCCTCTATGCATCTCTCATGTATAAGACAGCGTCTTTTATATGCTCTATGGTTAGCAGTATAGTGTCCCTGTCTAGGGTATCAATATTTTCCGACAGGGAATCTGACCACGCAGCTGCAGCACTGCACATCCATGCTGAAGCAATAGCTGGTCTCAATATAATGCCTGAGTGTGTATAAACAGACTTCAGGATCGCCTCCTGCTTTCTATCAGCAGGTTCCTTTAGGGCGGCCGTATCCGGAGACGGTAGTGCCACCTTCTTTGATAAGCGTGTGAGCGCTTTATCCACCCTAGGGGGTGTTTCCCAACGTGACCTATCCTCTGGCGGGAAAGGGTACGTCATTAGTAACTTTTTAGAAATTACCAGTTTCTTATCAGGGGAACACCACGCTTCTTCACACACTTCATTGAGCTCATCAGATGGGGGAAAAAACAGTGGTTGCTTTTTCTCCCCAAACATAATACCCTTTTTTGTGGTACCTGGGTTAATGTCAGAAATGTGCAACACATTTTTCATTGCCGTAATCATGCAACGGATGGCCCTATTGGAATGTACACTAGTCTCTTCGTCGTCGACACTGGAGTCAGTATCCGTGTCAACATCTGTGTCTGCCATCTGAGGTAGTGGCCGTTTTTGAGCCCCTGATGGCTTTTGAGACGCCTGGGCAGGCACGTGCTGATAAGCTGGGCTGTCCCACATCTGCTATGTCATCAAACCTTTTATGTAAGGAGTTGACACTGTCGCGTAATTCCTTACACATATCCATCCACTCAGGTGTCGGCCCCGCAGGGGGTGACATCACATTTATTGGCATCTGCTCCGCCTCCACATAAGCCTCCTTATCAAACATGTCGACATAGCCGTACCGACACACCGCACACACACAGGAAATGCTCTGACTGAGGACAGGACCCCACAAAGCCTTTTGGGGAGACAGAGAGAGAATATGCCAGCACACACCAGAGCGCTATATAATACAGGGATTAATACTATACTGAGTTATTTCCCCTTATAGCTGATAGATATGTTATACTGCGCCTAAATTTAGTGCCCCCCCTCTCTTTTTTACCCTTTGTTGTTGTAAACTGCAGGGGAGAGCCAGGGAGCGATCCTTCCAGCGGAGCTGTGAGGGAAAAGTGGCGCCAGTGTGCTGAGGGAGATAGCCCCGCCCCTTTTTCGGCAGACTTCTCCAGCTTTTTCTGGAATTCTGGCAGGCGTATTTTTCACATATATAGCCTCTGGGACTATATATTGTGAATATTTGCCAGTCAAGGTGTCAGTATTGCTGCTCAGGGCGCCCCCCCCCCAGCGCCCTGCACCCATCAGTGACCGGAGTGTGAGGTGTGCATGAGGAGCAATGGCGCACAGCTGCAGTGCTGTGCGCTACCTTGAAGAAGACTGAAGTCTTCTGCCGCCGATTTTCTGGACCACTTCTTGCTTCTGGCTCTGTAAGGGGGACGGCGGCGCGGCTCCGGGACCAAACGATCGAGGTCGGGTGCTGTGTTCGATCCCTCTGGAACTAATGGTGTCCAGTAGCCTAAGAAGCCCAAGCTAGCTGCAAGCAGGTAGGTTCGCTTCTTCTCCCCTTAGTCCCTCGTTGCAGTGAGTCTGTTGCCAGCAGATCTCACTGTCTTTCTTTCTAGGAGCTCAGGAGAGCCCCTAGTGTGCATCCAGCTCAGCCGGGCACAAGATTCTAACTGAGGTCTGGAGGAGGGTCATAGTGGGAGGAGCCAGTGCACACCAGGTAGTCCTAAAACTTTCTTTAGTTGTGCCCAGTCTCCTGCGGAGCCGCTATTCCCCATGGTCCTTACAGAGTCCCAGCATCCACTTAGGACGTCAGAGAAATAAATGAAATAACAAGCTTAAGGCTGCCAAAATCAGCCGCCCAAAGATCGTGGTCCGGCTCCTGTCATACAAACAAAAAACCTGAATTCCTTGAGCCAGGAGGCGGGGATATAGGAAACTGGGCTGTTGCATTCTGGGAGGCTAAAAGCTTTTGATCGTTGATGCCAATCCGCTGACGCTACCTCATATTCCAGTGTATATCCTATGGATATTACTGTGGAACCTGTAAGAGAAAACATAGGTACCACACAGTGAGGGGGAGAGCAGGTATAACAGGGGCTGATGGCTCCTGATGTATGAGATACACCAGAGAGTGTGGGGAGGAGACTGGCCAGATCTCTGGGCTGGTAACACACAGTGACATGATGTGAGTGGGAGAGCAGGAGTATAATAGAGGCTGATGTCTCCTGATGTATGAGATACACCAGAGAGTGTGGGTGGGAGACTGGTCAGATATCTGGGCTGGTAACACAGGGACATGTTGTGAGGGGAGAGCAGGAGTATATTAGGGGCTGATGGCTCCTGATGTATGAGATACACCAAAGAGTGTGGGGAGGAGACTGGTCAGATCTCTGGGCTGGTAACACACAGTGACATGATGTGAGGGGAAGAGCAGGAGTATAATAGGGGCTTATGGCTCCTGATGTATGAGATACACCAGAGAGTGTGGGGAGGAGACTGGTCAGATCTCTGGGCTGGTAACACACAGTGACATGATATGAGGGGGAGAGCAGGAGAGTAATAGGGGCTGATGTCTCCTGATGTATGAGATACACCAGAGAGTGTGGGGAGGAGACTGGTCAGATCTCTGGGCTGGTAACACACAGTGACATGATGTGAGAAGGAGAGCAGGAGTATAATAGGGGCTGATGTCTCCTGATGTATGAGCTACACCAGAGAGTGTGGGGAGGAGACTGGTCAGATCTCTGGGCTGATGTGAGGGGGAGAGCAGGAGTATAATAGGGGCTGATGGCTCCTGACTCCCTCACTGGGAAAATAAATATTCCTCATTAGTTTGTACTGACAGAGGAGGGTGTAGGATAAGAGATTGCTGTAGTTACTGGGAAAGGAGAATATGTGACTCTTTTCTGTAATAAGTGATTATTACTCACCTGTGCTGATATCTGTAGGGATTTCCTCCTCCTTACACTGCTGATCACCCCCCACATATGTCTCTTCTTCTCCCTCTATATCTTCTGTCTTTATATCAGTCACATACGTCTCTTCTTCTCCCTCTGTATCTTCTGCCTTTATATCAGTCACATACGTCTCTTCTTCTCCCTCTATATCGTCTGTTTTAATATCAGACAGACGTTCTACCTAAAAAACAAACAAACACTATAATGACATTTGCATACAGTCAGATTAAACTGAGGTGAAACAGTATAATATCAGTGTATAAGACACACAGCTTCTCTACAGATCATATAGTGACAGTCACTTTGGTATATTGGTGAGACCCTAAATCCCACCTACCTGATCCTCCTGTGGGATCCTGTGATTCTCCTCTGTACAGTCCTGGGAATACAGAGGACGGGGAAATCTCTCTGGGGTATCTCTGTTACTGGGTCCATCTGTAGGAGACACACAGTGACTGAGTACAGTGTATATATGCGATTATCAGGTGATGTGTGTATATAGGGGCCCCCATACCTGCTCTACCCTGTACAATACATGACAGTCTCCTCTTACCCAGTGATGCGAGGGGCCGGTGATTCTCCATCATCACGTCCTTGTATAGACCCCTGTGTTCCTCTATATACTCCTCCTCCTGCATGGAGACATAGACAGTGACATCATGACACCTTATAGGAACCTGACACACACAGTGATACAGTCATCACCCAGACACATCCCCTGGTGTTACTGTATAATGTCCCATTCCCAGCAGTCACCTCTCCAGTCATCACTCAGACACATCCCCTGGTGTTACTGTATAATGTCCTATTCCCAGCAGTCACCTCTCCAGTCATCACCCAGACACGTCACCTGGTGTTACTGTATAATATCCCATTCCCAGCAGTCACCTCTCCAGTCATCACTCAGACACATCCCCTGGTGTTACTGTATAATGTCCCTTTCCCAGCAGTCACCTCTCCAGTCATCACCCAGACACGTCACCTGGTGTTACTGTATAATACCCCATTCCCAGCAGTCACCTCTCCAGTCATCACCCAGACACATCCCCTGGTGTTACTGTATAATATCCCATTCCCAGCAGTCACCTCTCCAGTCATCACTCAGACACATCCCCTGGTGTTACTGTATAATGTCCCTTTCCCAGCAGTCACCTCTCCAGTCATCACCCAGACACGTCCCCGGGTGTTACTGTATAATACCCCATTCCCAGCAGTCACCTCTCCAGTCATCACCCAGACACGTCCCCGGGTGTTACTGTATAATACCCCATTCCCAGCAGTCACCTCTCCAGTCATCACCCAGACACTTCCCCTGGTGTTACTGTATAATGTCCCATTCCCAGCAGTCACCTCTCCAGTCATCACCCAGACACGTCCCCTGGTGTTACTGTATAATGTCCCATTCCCAGCAGTCACCTCTCCAGTCATCACCCAGACACATTCCCTGGTGTTACTGTATAATGTCCCATTCCCAGCAGTCACTTCTCCAGTCATCATCCAGACACATCCCCCGGTGTTACTGTATAATGTCCCATCCCAGCAGTCACCTCTCCAGTCATCACCCAGACACATCCCCCGGTGTTACTGTATAATGTCCCATTCCCAGCAGTCCCTTCTCCAGTCATCATCCAGACACATCCCCCGGTGTTACTGTATAATGTCCCATCCCAGCAGTCACCTCTCCAGTCATCACCCAGACACATCCCCCGGTGTTACTGTATAATGCCACATTCCCAGCAGTCACCTCTCCAGTCATCACCCAGACACATCCCCCGGTGTTACTGTATAATGTCCCATTCCCAGCAGTCACCTCTCCAGTCATCACCCAGACACGTCCCCTGGTGTTACTGTATAATGTTCCCTTCCCAGCAGTCACCTCTCCAGTCATCACCCAGACACATCCCCCGATGTTACTGTATAATGTCCCATTCCCAGCAGTCCCCTCTCCAGTCACCACCCAGACCTGTCCCCCGATGTTACTGTATAATGTCCCATTCCCAGCAGTCACCTCTCCAGTGATCACCCAGACACATCCCCTGGTGTTACTGTATAATGCCCCATTCCCAGCAGTCACCTCTCCAGTCATCACCCAGACACATCCCCTGGTGTTACTGTATAATGCCCCATTCCCGGCAGTCACATCTCCAGTCATCACCCAGACACGTTCCTTGGTGTTACTGTATAATGCCCCATTCCCAGCAGTCACCTCTCCAGTCATCACCCAGACACATCCCCTGGTGTTACTGTATAATGCCCCATTCCCAGCAGTCACCTCTCCAGTCATCACCCAGACACATTCCCTGGTGTTACTGTATAATGCCCCATTCCCAACAGTCACCTCTCCAGTCATCACCCAGACACATCCCCTGGTGTTACTGTATAATGCCCCATTCCCAGCAGTCACCTCTCCAGTCATCACCCAGACACATTCCCTGGTGTTACTGTATAATGCCCCATTCCCAACAGTCACCTCTCCAGTCATCACCCAGACACATCCCCTGGTGTTACTGTATAATGCCCCATTCCCAGCAGTCACCTCTCCAGTCATCACCCAGACACATTCCCTGGTGTTACTGTATAATGCCCCATTCCCAACAGTCACCTCTCCAGTCATCACCCAGACACATCCCCTGGTGTTACTGTATAATGCCCCATTCCCAGCAGTCACCTCTCCAGTCATCACCCAGACACATCCCCTGGTGTTACTGTATAATGTCCCATTCCCAGCAGTCCCCTCTCCAGTCACCACCCAGACCTGTCCCCCGATGTTACTGTATAATGTCCCATTCCCAGCAGTCACCTCTCCAGTCATCACCCAGACACATCCCCTGGTGTTACTGTATAATGCCCCATTCCCAGCAGTCACCTCTCCAGTCATCACCAAGACACGTCCCCTGGTGTTACTGTATAATGTCCCAATCCCAGCAGTCACCTCTCCAGTCATCACCCAGACACATCCCCTGGTGTTACTGTATAATGTCCCATTCACAGCAGTCACCTCTCCAGTCATCACCCAGACACATCCCCTGGTGTTACTATATAATGTCCCATTCCCAGCAGTCATGTCTCCAGTCATCACCCAGACACGTCCCCTGGTGTTACTGTATAATGCCCCATTCCCAGCAGTCACTTCTCCAGTCATCATCCAGACACATCCCCTGGTATTACTGTATAATGCCCCATTTCCGGCAGTCACATCTCCAGTCATCACCCAGACACGTTCCCTGGTGTTACTGTATAATGCCCCATTCCCAGCAGTCACCTCTCCAGTCATCACCCAGACACATCCCCTGGTGTTACTGTATAATGCCCCATTCCCAGCAGTCACCTCTCCAGTCATCACCCAGACACATCCCCTGGTGTTACTGTATAATGCCCCATTCCCAACAGTCACCTCTCCAGTCATTACTCAGACACGTCCCCTGGTGTTACTGTATAATGTCCCATTCCCAGCAGTCACCTCTCCAGTCATCACCCAGACACATCCCCTGGTGTTACTGTATAATGTCCCATTCACAGCAGTCACCTCTCCAGTCATCACCCAGACACATCCCCTGGTGTTACTATATAATGTCCCATTCCCAGCAGTCATGTCTCCAGTCATCACCCAGACACGTCCCCTGGTGTTACTGTATAATGCCCCATTCCCAGCAGTCACCTCTTCAGTCAGCAGCTGAATGATCTTGTTGGTGAGTTCAATGATCTTCTCGTCACTGTGTCTCTCATGTGTCAGTGAGTGAGGTGGAGGCACCGTGATTGGGCTCTGGGTCCTTCTCAGTCCTCCTGACACAAGAGGATGGCTGCTGGGTGTCTCACGCTCACAGGATGTCTTCTTCACAACTGTTTAATACTGCGAAATGAGGGAGACACTATCACTGTAAATACTACCACATCCCCTCAGCTCCCAGTCATGTTCCTGTATTATTACTATAGATATAAGTGATGTAACAGTGATGCTCTCAGATCCCCTCACCTCCCCAGTCATTTCCCTATATTATTACTATAGATATAACTCATGTAACTGTGACGCTCCCAGAGCCCCTCTCCTCCCCAGACATGTCCCTGTATTATTACTATAGATATAAGTGATGTCACTGTGACATTCCCAGATCCCCTCACCTCCCCAGACATGTCCCTGTATTATTACTATAGATATGTGATGTCACTGTGACACTCCCAGATCCCCTCACCTCCCCAGTCATGTCCCTGTATTATTACTATAGATATAAGTGATGTCACTGTGATGCTCTCAGATCCCCTCACCTCCCCAGTCATTTCCCTATATTATTACTATAGATATAACTCATGTAACTGTGACGCTCCCAGAGCCCCTCTCCTCCCCAGAGATGTCCCTGTATTATTACTATAGATATAAGTTGTTACTGTGACACTCCCAGATCCCCTCACCTCCCCAGTCATGTCCCTGTATTATTACTATAGATATAAGTTGTTACTGTGACACTCCCAGATCCCCTCACCTCCCCAGTCATGTCCCTGTATTATTACTATAGATATAAGTGATGTCCCTGTGATGCTCCCAGATTCCCTCTCCTCCCCTGACATGTCCCTGTATTATTACTATAGATATAAGTGATGTCACTGTGACATTCCCAGATCCTCTCACCTCCCCAGACATGTCCCTGTATTATTACTATAGATATAAGTGATGTCACTGTGACATTCCCAGATCCCGTCACCTCCCCAGTCATGTCCCTGTACTATTACTATTCAGTGGTGGAAATGGGGCGGTATACGGCGGTATGGTATACCCCGCCACTTCTTCCACTGACCCGGAAATGGGCCCATGAAAGTGGCGAGGGAAGTGGCCATCCTGCTGCACATGGTGCTCCCCGTCCCTGCGCGGCAGCCGGCGGCTGTGTAGAGCACTGTAGTAGCTCACAGCCGCTCACCGACGCCAGCCGCCCACCACCAGCCTCCTGGTGCCAGCCACTAGCCACCCGACGTCGCCAGCAGCCCACCGCTCACTGCTGCCCGCAACAAATAAAGGTAATGTTCCCCTGCTGTCACCTCTCTCCCAGCTGTCACTGTCGTCACTCTCCCTGTCGTCACTGTCCCTGTCATCACTGTCGTCACTCTCCCTGTCGTCACTCTCCCTGTCATCACTGTCTCTCTCCCTGTCGTCACTCTGGCTGTCCCTGCTGTCACTCTGGCTGTCCCTGCTGTCACAATTTCGGCTCATTCAGTGTGCTACAATGTGAATGTCGGCTCATTCAGTGTGCTACAATGTGAATGTCGGCTCATTCAGTGTGCTACAATGTGAATTTCGGCTCATTCAGTGTGCTACAATGTGAATTTCGGCTCATTCAGTGTGCTACAATGTGAATTTCGGCTCATTCAGTGTGCTATAATGTGAATTTCGGCTCATTCAGTGTACTATAATGTGAATGTCGGCTCATTCAGTGAGCTACAATGTGAATGTCGGCTCATTCGGTGTGCTACAATGTGAATGTCGGCTCATTCAGTGTGCTACAATGTGAATTTAGGCTCATTCAGTGTGCTATAAGGTGAAAGGGGCACCAGTACTAGATAGTATAAGGCAGAGAATGCTAAAGCTGTTTCAGGGCATTTGTTATGCACACCAGTGCCTGCAGGAAAGTACTGGTGTCAGAACTGTTATGCACTCCAGTGTCTGCAGGAATGTACTGGTGTTTGAACTGTTATGCAAAACAAATGGACTCACAGACAAACTGGGGAATATGACATAACGTACACAGAAGGTGATAGGGTAACAAAATACACACAAAGTGAACAGAGAAGCCCAGAGGCTAAGGAACTGGGTATCTCCCTTGTATTAGAACTGCTCAGATGGAAAAAGCAAGATGTTGTGTTTTAATACGTAGAGAACCCGAAATGCTGTTGCTAAGGGCAACAGCAAAACCCTAAAGGGTTACCAACGGGTGTGGCAGTAAACTCCTTGGTCAGAGATGGAATGATAGACACAAGGAGAGTCTCCACAATCCTGATTCTCACTTGCAGTGCACAGGTTTTAGCTTACTGCCACTAAACTGACCCCTGACACCTAGCACAGTGAGACAGGATTAGACAGGCAAGTCTTAGAATACAGCCGCAAACTTGCTAAGTTCACAGAGTAGTAACAGAACCCCAGCTAGCTAAACGACTGACTCCAGTCTTACTGCTAGGTCTGGATTGGCAGAGTGTAATACCAAATCCCCAGGCCTATTTGCAGTAAGCAACAAACAAATACAAAGCTACACAGTACTGGCTAACTTTCATGAACTGACTAACCAACAAAGATTTAGCAGCATCTGCTTACCCTGAAAAGAGGCCTTATAAAGCAGGTGCTGTCCACGCCCCACTCAGACCTCACAGACTGTGAGCACAAAAACCAGCACCGGATCCCCTGCCGTGCACAGAGCCTATAACCACTGCACAGCAAAAGACCCGAACCGAAGTATCAGCTGCGCTCAGGTTACTCCACTAGCACTTGTCTCCCGGTTGCCATGACGACGTGGCAGCACAGGGCAGGAGACCCTAACAGTACCCCCCCCTCTGACGAGGGGTCAAAGAACACCTACCACCGGGTTTATCGGGGAACTGCGAGAAGAAAGAGCGTATCAGTCTGGGGGCATGAAGATCACAACTGCGCACCCACGACCGCTCCTCCGGGCCATACCCCTTCCAGTGCACCAAAAATGACAGCCGACCCCGAACCACCTTGGAGTCAAGAATCCTTTCAACAACAAACTCCCTCTGGCCACGTATCAGAAGAGGGGAAGGTCTTCCACTGGAAGAAGGATTACTAATCGCCCGTTTTAAAAGGGAACAATGAAATGTTTTATTGATACCCAAAGAACGGGGCAGATCTAACTGAAATGCCACCGGATTGATAACCCTAGTGATCTTATAAGGGCCGATGAACCGGGGGCCTAACATATGAGATGGCTGTCTCAACTTCAAATTCTTGGTAGACAACCAGACGAAGTCTCCTAATTTGAAGCTGCAGGGTCTTTTCCGCTTATCAAAAACCCTTTTGGTCACTAATGACACAGACACAAGGGCTTTCTTCACTTTCCGCCAAATACCTCTAAGGACCGAAACCACAGAGGAACCACCAGGCGTGGAGTCCAGGGGGTCAAAAGAATTGGCCTTAGGATGATGCCCATACACACAAAGGAAGGGAGAGATCCCTGTAGCAGAGTGAGCCGCGTTGTTATAGGCAAACTCTTCCATGGACAGATGAGCAACCCAGTCAGTCTGACACTTGGAGACATAACACCTGAGGAACTGCTCCAAGGACTGGTTCACCCTTTCAGTCTGCCCATTAGACTGCGGATGGTAGCCTGACGACAAGCTGACAGAAATCTGGAGATCGGAACAAAATGCCCTCCAGAATTTGGCCACAAACTGGGATCCGCGGTCAGAGACCACATCAAGTGGCAACCCGTGGAGACGCACAACATGCAGCATAAATAATTCAGACAGGCGTCTGGCTGATGGCAGCCCAACCAGTGGAACGAAGTGCACCATCTTCGAAAACCTGTCAACGACAACCCAGATGGCTGTCATCCCCGAGGATTTGGGCAAGTCCACCACAAAATCCATTGAAATGTGGGTCCATGGCTTAGATGGGATAGAGAGTGGATGTAATGGGCCAACAGGAACCCCTCTAGGAGTCTTATTTCGGGCACAGATGTCACATGCCCGAACCCACTGATCCACATCCTTAGCCACCGAGGGCCACCACACCGCCCTAGATAGCAACTCCCGAGTTCTGGCAATACCCGGGTGACCTGCCGACTTCTTGGCATGGAATTCCAGGAACACTCGCTGTCTTAACCTAGGAGGCACAAACAAAAGACCTACCGGAAGGTCTGGAGGAGCCTGCTCCTGTGCTCTAAGGACTAATGATAAGAGGTCCTGGGTAATGCCCACTTTAATACATGATGGGGAAACAATGGGCAACGGCTCCTCGGTGGTCTCCTGGATTGGAGCAAAACTCCGCGAGAGCGCATCAGCCTTGATGTTTTTTGACCCAGGGCGATATGTTATCAAAAAATTAAAGCGAGCAAAAAACAAAGCCCATCGTGCCTGCCTGGCATTGAGACGCTTCGCTGACTCTAATTATGCCAGATTCTTATGGTCAGTGAGAATTGAGACCACAAACTTAGCCCCCTCTAGCCAGTGTCTCCACTCCTCGAGTGCATCCTTAATAGCCAACAATTCCCGGTTACCCACGTCATAATTCATCTCGGCAGGCGAAAATTTACGGGAAAAGTAAGCACAGGGATGAAGGCGATTATCAGACACTCCCATCTGAGAAAGCACTGCCCCAATACCCATCTCAGAGGCATCCACCTCCACCACAAAAGGACGCTCTGGATCTGGGTGTCGCAGCACCTTGGCCGAAACAAATGCCCTTTTGAGACGGGCAAAAGCCGCTTTAGCCTCACAAGACCAGTGAGCAACATCCGCCCCTTTCTTAGTGAGTGCCACCAAGGGCGCCACTATAGACGAAAATCCAGCGATAAATCGTCTATAAAAATTTGCAAAGCCCAGGAAACGCTGAAGCGCCTTCAAACTAGTGGGCTGCACCCAATCCAGGACTGCCTGTACCTTGGAACCCTCCATTTGGAAACCTTCTGGGGAGATAATATATCCTAGAAATGCGATTTGCTGAACTTCAAATTCGCACTTCTCCAGCTTCGCCCCAAGCCGGTGGTCTCTGAGTTTCTGGAGGACTAAGCGTACATGCTTCCGATGTTCCTCCAGGGAATGGGAGAAGATTAGGATGTCATCTAAGTATACAACTAAGAATCTATCCAAATATTCCCTGAGCACATCATTCATGAAATCCTGGAAGACTGCCGGGGCATTACAGAGCCCAAAAGGCATCACCAAATATTCATAATGCCCTGAGTGGGTATTAAAGGCAGTCTTCCATTCATCCCCCTCTCTTATTCGGATTAGATTGTACGCACCGCGTAGGTCAATCTTAGAAAAAATGGTGGCAGTACGAAGCTGGTCAAACAAGACCGAAATGAGAGGCAGTGGGTATGAGTTTTTAATCGTGATACGGTTCAATTCCCTGAAGTCGATTCAGGGTCGCAACGAACCGTCCTTTTTACCCACGAAGAAGAACCCCGACCCAACTGGAGACTGTGAAGGTCTGATAAATCCCTTAGCCAAGTTCTCCTGAATGTACTCTGCCATAGCCTGAGTCTCAGGACGTGACAGGGAGTACAACCTGCTCTTGGGAAGCTTAGCATTTGGCAACAAATCAATGGCACAGTCATAGGGGCGATGGGGAGGTAGTACCTCTGCAACTTTTTTGGAGAACACGTCCGCAAAATCTGCATAACACCCTGGCAATCCTGGCAAACTTAGCTGCGAGAGCCTGACTGGAAGGCTCAAGCAACTCCTGAAACAATCAGTACCCCAACTAAGAATCTCCCCAGAGACCCAGTCAAATTGAGGATTGTGGGCCCTTAACCAGGGTAACCCCAACACCAATGGGGCAAAAGTACAGACAGTCACATAAAAATAAGAATTTACTTACCGATAATTCTATTTCTCGGAGTCCGTAGTGGATGCTGGGGTTCCTGAAAGGACCATGGGGAATAGCGGCTCCGCAGGAGACAGGGCACAAAAGTAAAGCTTTCCGATCAGGTGGTGTGCACTGGCTCCTCCCCCTATGACCCTCCTCCAGACTCCAGTTAGATACTGTGCCCGGACGAGCGTACACAATAAGGGAGGAATTTTGAATCCCGGGTAAGACTCATACCAGCCACACCAATCACACTGTACAACCTGTGATCTGAACCCAGTTAACAGTATGATAACAGGGGAGCCTCTGAAAAGATGGCTCACAATAACAATAACCCGATTTAGTTAGCAATAACTATGTACAAGTATTGCAGATAATCCGCACTTGGGATGGGCGCCCAGCATCCACTACGGACTCCGAGACCATGGGGATTATACCAAAGCTCCCAAACGGGCGGGAAAGTGCGGATGACTCTGCAGCACCGAATGAGAGAACTCCAGGTCCTCTTTTGCCAGGGTATCAAATTTGTAGAATTTTACAAACGTGTTCTCCCCCGACCACGTAGCTGCTCGGCAGAGTTGTAATGCCGAGACCCCTCGGGCAGCCGCCCAAGATGAGCCCACCGTCCTTGTGGAATGGGCCTTAACAGATTTAGGCTGTGGCAGGCCTGCCACAGAATGTGCAAGTTGAATTGTGCTACCAATCCAACGAGCAATCGACTGCTTAAAAGCAGGAGCACCCAGCTTGTTGGGTGCATACAGGAAAAACAGCAAGTCAGATTTCCTGACTCCAGCCGACCTGGAAACTATATTTTCAGGGCCCTGACAACATCCAGCAACTTGGAGTCCTCCAAGTCCCTAGTAGCCGCAGGTACCACAATAAGCTGGTTCAGGTGAAACGCTGACACCACCTTAAGGAGAAACTGGGGACGAGTCCGCAGCTTTGCTCTGTCCGAATGGACAATCAGATATGGCTATGTGAGTCAAAGCCGTCAAATCTGACACTCGCCTGGCCGCGGCCAGGACCAACAGCATGGCCACTTTCCATGTGAGATATATCAAATCCACAGATTTGAGTTGTTTTAAACCAATGTGATTTTAGGAATCCCAAAACTACGTTGAGATCTCCCAGTGCCACTGGAGACATCAAAGGGGGGTTGTATATGCAGTACTCCCTTAACAAACTTCTGGACTTCAGGAACTGAAGCCAATTTCTTTTCTGGAAGAAAATCGACAAGTCGAAATTTGAACCTTAATGGACCCCAATTTGAGACCCATAGACACTCCTGTTTGCAGGAAATGTAGGAATTAACCTAGTTGAAATTCTTCCGTGGAGCCTTCCTGGCCTCACACCATGGAACATATTTTCACCTAAGCGGTGATAATGTTGTGCGGTCACCTCTTTCCTGGCTCTGACCAGGGTAGGGATGACCTCTTCCGGAATGCCTTTTTCCCTTAGGATCCGGCGTTCACCCGCCCTGGCGTCAACGCAGCTGCGGTAAATCTTGGAACAGACATGATTCTTGCTGAATCAAGACCCTTCTTAGTATCTCTTGAAGTTCCGGGTACCAAGACCTTCTTGGCCAAACCGGAGCCACGAGTATAGTTCTTACTCCTCTCCTTCCTATCATTCTCAATACACTGGGTATGAAAGGCAGAGGATGGAACACATACACCGACTGGTACACCCACGGTGTTACCAGAGCGTCCCAGCTATTGCCTGAGTGTCTCTTGACCTGGCGCTTCATGTGGGACGCCATCATGACCACCTTTGGTCTTTCCCAACGGTTTACAATCATGTGGAAACTTCCAGATTAAGTTCCCACTTTTCCGGATGGAATTCATACATGCTGAGGAAATCTTCCCAGTTGTCCACTCCCGGAATGAACACTGCTGACAGCATTATCACATGATTTTTCGCCCAGCGAAAAATCCTTGCTATCATTGCCCTCCTGCTTCTTGTGTCGCCCCGTCTGTTAACGTGGGCGACTGGTATGATGATGTCCTACTGGATCAGCACCGGTTGACTTTGAAGCAGAGGTCTTCCTAGGCTCAGAGCATTGTAAATTGCCCTTAGCTCCAGTATATTCATGTGGAGAGAAGTCTCCAGACTTTACCACACTTCCTTGGAAATTTCTTCCCTGTGCGACTGCTCCCCAGCCTCTCAGGCTGGCATCCGTGGTCACCAGAACACAGTCCTGAATGCTGAACGTGCTGCCCTCTAGAAGATGAGCACTCTGCAGCCCCCACAGAAGAGACACCCTTGTCCTTGGAGACAGGATTATCCGCTGATGCATCTGAAGATGCGATCCGGACCATTCGTCCCGCAAATCCCCCTGAAAAAATTTTTTGCGTGAGATCTGCCGAATGGAATCGCTTCGTAAGAAGCCACCATTTTTCCCAGGACTCCTGTGCATTGATGCACTGATACCTGGTCTGGTTTTAGGAGGTTTCTGACTAGTTCGGATAACTCCCTGGCTTTCTCCTCCAGGAGAAAACCTTTTTCTGGACTATGCCCAGAATCATTCCTAGGAACAGCAGACGTATCGTCGGAAAACGGCTGCGATATTTGGAATATTTAAAATCCACTCGTGCTGTCGTAGAACTACTTTAGATAGTGCTCTTCCGACGTCCAACTGTTCTCTTGAACTTGCCCTTTTCAGGATATCGTCCAAGTAAGGGATAATTAAGATGCCTTTTTTCTTTGAAGAATCATCTTTTTGGCCATTACCCTGGTAAAGGCCCGGGGTGCCGTGGATACTTCAACGGCAGCGTCTGAAACTGATATTGACAGTTCTGTACCACGAACCAGAGGTATCCTTGTTGAGAAGGACAAATTTGGACATGGAGGTAATCCTTGATGTCCAGGGACACCATATAGTCCCCTTTTTGGTTCGCTATCACTGCTCTGAGTGACTCCATCTTGATTTGAACCTTTTTATGTAAGTGTTCAAAGATTTCAGATTTAGACTACGTCTCACCAAGCCGTCTGGCTTCAGTACCACAATATAGTGTGGAAGACTAATACCCTTTTCCTTGTTGTAGGAGGGGTACTTTGATTATCACCTGCTGGAAATACAGCTTGTGAATCTTTTCCAATACTGCCTCCCTGTCGGAGGAAGCCGTTGGTAAAGCAGACTTCAGGAACCTGCGAGGAAAAGATGTCTCGACTCTCCAATCTGTACCCCTGGGATAATACTTGTACGATCTAGGGGTCAACTTGCGAGTGATCCCACTGCGCGCTGAGACTCTTGAGACTACCCCCCCACCTCACCTGAGTCCGCTTGCACGGCCCCAGCGTCATGCTGAGGACTTGGCAGACGTGGTGGAGGGCTTCCTTTCCTGGGAAGGGGCTGCCCGCTGCAGTATACTTCCCTTACCTCTATGTCTGGGCAGATATGACTGGCCTTTTGCCCGCTTGCCCTCATGGAAACGGAAGGATTGAGGCTGAAAAGACGGTGTCTTTTTCTACTGAGATGTAACTTGGGGTAAAAAGGTTGGATTTCCCAGCTGTTGCCGTGGTCCCCAGGTCCGATGGACCGACCCCAACTAACTCCTTCCCTTTATACGGCAATACTTCCATGTGCCGTATGGGATCTGTATCACCTGACCACTGTCGTGTCCATGACATCTTCTGGGAGATATGGACAACGCACTTATCTTGATGCCAGAGTGCAAATATCCCTCTGTGCATCTCGCGTACATATATATAGAATGCATCCTATTAAATGCTCTATATCAATAATATATTTTCAGTCAGGGAATCCGACCAAGCCAACCCAGCACTGCATCTCCAGGCTGATGGCGATCGCTGGTCGCAGTATATACTTTTTAGGATATTTTTCCAGCTTCCTATCAGCTGGCTCCTTGAGGGCGGCCGTATCTGGAGACGGTAACGCCACTTGATAAGCGTGTGAGCGCCTTATCCACCCTAAGGGGTGTTTCCCAACGCGCCCTAACTTCTGGCGGGAAAGGGTATAACGCCAATATTTGCTATCGGGGTAACCCCACGCTTCATCACACACTTCAGTTTATTTTATCTGATTCAGGAAAAACTACAGGTAGTTTTTTCACTCCCACATAATACCCTTTTTTTTGTGGTACTTGTAGTATCAGAAATATGTAACACCTCCTTCATTGCCCTTAACGTGTGGCCCTAATGAGAAATACGTTTGTTTATTCACCGTCGACACTGGATTCAGTGTCCGTGTCTGTGTCTGTGTCGACCGACTGAGGTAAATGGGCGTTTTTAAAGCCCCTGACGGTGTTTCTGAGACGCCTGGACCGGTACTAATTGTTTGTCGGCCGTCTCATGTCGTCAACCGACCTTGCAGCGTGTTGACCTTCTCACGTAATTTTCTCAATAAGCCACCCATTTCGGTGTCGACTCCCTAGAGAGTGACATCCCCATTACAGGCAATTGCTCCACCTCCTCACCAACATCGTCCTCATACATGTCGACACACACGTACCGACACACAGCACACACACCGGGAATGCTCTGACAGAGGACAGGACCCCACTAGCCCTTTGGAGAGACAGAGGGAGAGTTTGCCAGCACACACCAAAAACGCTATAATATATATAGGGACAACCTTATATAAGTGTTTCTCCCTTATAGCATCTTTATATATATATTAATATCGCCAATTAGTGCCCCCCCTCTCTGTTTTAACCCTGTTTCTGTAGTGCAGTGCAGGGGAGAGCCTGGGAGCCTTCTCTCCAGCCTTTCTGTGAGAGAAAATGGCGCTGTGTGCTGAGGAGATAGGCCCCGCCCCTTTCTCGGCGGGCTCGTCTCCCGCTCTTCAACGGATTATGGCAGGGGTTAAATATCTCCATATAGCCTCTGGGGGCTATATGTGAGGTATTTTTAGCCAATATATAGGTTTTCATTTGCCTCCCAGGGCGCCCCCCCCCAGCGCCCTGCACCCTCAGTGACTGCGTGTGAAGTGTGCTGAGAGGAAAATGGCGCACAGCTGCAGTGCGCTACCTTTAGAAGACTGCAAGAGTCTTCTGCCGCCGATTCTGGACCTCTTCTTACTTCAGCATCTGCAAGGGGGCCGGCGGCGCGGCTCCGGTGACCATCCAGGCTGTACCTGTGATCGTCCCTCTGGAGCTGATGTCCAGTAGCCAAGAAGCCAATCCATCCTGCACGCAGGTGAGTTCACTTCTTCTCCCCTCAGTCCCTCGTTGCAGTGATCCTGTTGCCAGCAGGACTCACTGTAAAATAAAAAACCTAAGCTAAACTTTTTCTAAGCAGCTCTTTAGGAGAGCCACCTAGATTGCACCCTTCTCGGCCGGGCACAAAAATCTAACTGGAGTCTGGAGGAGGGTCATAGGGGGAGGAGCCAGTGCACACCACCTGATCGGAAAGCTTTACTTTTGTGCCCTGTCTCCTGCGGAGCCGCTATTCCCCATGGTCCTTTCAGGAACCCCAGCATCCACTAGGACGATAGAGAAAGGACAATTTTTCAGAGTGTGTGGCTCCAATAAACAAAGAACTCTGGCTAGTGCAAGAGGTAATTTTACCTTGGGATAATGGTTCCCCGTTTAACCCACAAATCTCAATTTCCGATGCCAAGGGTACTAAGGGAACAGAGTGTTTCAGGGCGAATTGGCGTTCCATAAAAACCCCGTCGTCCCCACTGTCCACAAAGGCCTCGGTCTTGACAGTTTGACCGAGGATCTTCAAGGTCACCGGAATGATAAAAGTCTTCTTGGGAAATTCTGACTTCTGGCCTGACAGGATATTTCCCATCACCCTCAGGCCCTGAAGTTTTCCGGCTTTTCTGGGCATGATACTACCACATGACCTTTATTCCCACAGTACAAACACAACCCCTGCTGTCTCCTCCGCGTCTTCTCACGCGAGGAGAGGCGGGTAGCCCCAATCTGCATAGGCTCCTCAGAAAATTCCTCAGAGTCTGAGGTTCCCTTGGGAAGGAAGGAAATCTCAGTCTCCCTTTCAAGCCTACGCTCTCTCAGCCGTCTATCCACCCGGATGGATAACTGCATGAGCTGATCCAAGCTATCAGGCAAGGGATATTGTACCAGTTGGTCCTTTATCTGGTTAGAAAGACCTCTTCGGTACTGGTGTCTCAGGGCTGGGTCATTCCACTGGGTATCATGGGCCAACCTCCGAAACTCCGTACAGTAAACCTCAACTGGCCTTCGCCCTTGCTTAAGGATCGAAATCTGAGCCTCGGCTGAGGCCGTCTTGTCAGGGTCATCATACAACATGCCCAGTGCCGTAAAAAAAGCATCAACACTTTTAAGCGACGGACAGTCAGGCTGCAACCCATATGCCCAGACCTGTGGGTCTCCTTGTAGCAAGGAAATCACTATGCCCACCCGCTGAATCTCCGACCCAGAAGACTGAGGCCTAAGCCGGAAGTATAGCTTGCAGCTCTCCTTGAAACAAAAGAACTGCGAGCGATCTCCAGAAAAAAGATCCGGGAGATTTACTTTCGGCTCCTTAACCCCTGCAGATGCTGCTGCTGCGGGAGCTCCGCCAGCAGCCTGGGAGGTGTGCATTTTAATGGACAAATAATTAAATTGTCGAGTCAGGACCTGCACCTGATCGACCACCTGTTGCAACGTATTTTGAGGGGTATGCTCCATATTCCCACAAAATTTCAACAGGAGTATTAGGCTGCTGAATATGTTATGCACACCAGTGCCTGCAGGAAAGTACTGGTGTCAGAACTGTTATGCACTCCAGTGTCTGCAGGAATGTACTGGTGTTTGAACTGTTATGCAAAACAAATGGACTCACAGACAAACTGGGGAATATGACATAACGTACACAGAAGGTGATAGAGTAACAAAATACACACAAAGTGAACAGAGAAGCCCAGAGGTTAAGGAACTGGGTATCTCCCTTGTATTAGAACTGCTCAGATGGAAAAAGCAAGATGTTGTGTTTTAATACGTAGAGAACCCGAAATGCTGTTGCTAAGGGCAACAGCAAAACCCTAAAGGGTTACCAATGGGTGTGGCAGTAAACTCCTTGGTCAGAGATGGAATGATAGACACAAGGAGAGTCTCCACAATCCTGATTCTCACTTGCAGTGCACAGGTTTTAGCTTACTGCCACTAAACTGACCCCTGACACCTAGCACAGTGAGACAGGATTAGACAGGCAAGTCTTAGAATACAGCCGCAAACTTGCTAAGTTCACAGAGTAGTAACAGAACCCCAGCAAGCTAAACGACTGACTCCAGTCTTACTGCTAGGTCTGGATTGGCAGAGTGTAATACCAAATCCCCAGGCCTATTTGCAGTAAGCAACAAACAAACAGAAAGCTACACAGTACTGGCTAACTTTCATGAACTGACTAACCAACAAAGATTCAGCAGCATCTGCTTACCCTGAAAAGAGGCCTTATATAGCAGGTGCTGTCCACGCCCCACTCAGACCTCACAGACTGTGAGCACAAAAACCAGCACCGGATCCCCTGCCGTGCACAGAGCCTGTAACCACTGCACAGCAAAAGACCCGAACCGGAGTATCAGCTGCGCTCAGGTTACTCCACTAGCACTTGTCTCCTGGTTGCCATGACGACGTGGCAGCACAGGGCAGGAGACCCTAACAGCATGCTGGGATGTGTAGTTTCTCAACAGCTGGAGGGCCGCAGTTTGGACATGCTATGAAAACACAGGCTTTTCCCCCTGTATACTGTGTCAACACAGGCAGCTCCCCCTGTATATTATGTCAACACAGGCCGCTCCTCCTGTATACTATGACAACACAGGCTGTTCCCCCTGTATACTATGTCAACACAGGCCGCTCCCCCTGTATACTATGACAGCACAGGATGCTACCCCTGTATATTATGACAACACAGGCCACTCCTCCTGTCTATTATGACAATAAATGCCACTCCCCCTGTATATTATGTCAACACAGGCCACTCCTCCTGTATACTATGACAACACAGGCTGTTCCCCCTGTATACTATGTCAACACAGGCCGCTCCCCCTGTATACTATGACAGCACAGGATGCTACCCCTGTATATTATGACAACACAGGCAGCTTCCCCTGCATATTATGACAACACAGGTCACTGCCCCTGTATACTATGACAGCACACGATGCTACCCCTGTATATTATGACAACACAGGCCGCTCCTCCTGTATACTATGTCAACACAGGCCGCTCCCCCTGTGTACTATGACATCACAGGATGCTACCCCTGTATATTATGACAACACAGGCAGCTCCCCCTGCATATTATGACAACACAGGTCACTGCCCCTGTATACTATGACAGCACACGATGCTACCCCTGTATATTATGACAACACAGGCCGCTACTCCTGTATACTATGACAGCACAGGATGCTACCCCTTTATATTATGACAACACAGGCCACTCCTTCTGTATAGAAAGACAATACATGCCGCTCACCCTATATAATAATAGTAACAAGACACCACAGGCACCTCCCCCTGTATAAAAGGGCAACACAGCTCGCTCCCCCTGTAGAGTAGGACAACACATAGCGCTCCCCTGTATAGTATAATGCCATTATATGTATAGAATAGCGGTAACGGCGGGGTCTGCGCCACCTGTATTATGGTAACACCGGGGTCTGCGCCTCCTGTATTACGGTAACGGCGGGGTCTGTGCCACCTGTGTTACGGTAGCGGTGGGGTCTGCACCACCTGTATTATGGTAACGGCGGGGTCTGCGCCCCCTGTATTACGGTAACGGTGGGGTCTGCGCCGCCTGTATTACGGTAACGGGGGGGTCTGCGCTATCTGTATTATGGTAACGGCGGGGTCTGCGCTACCTGTATTATGGTAACGGCGGGGCATGCGCCACCTGTATTACGGTAACGGCGGGATCTGCGCTACCTGTATTACGGTAACGGCGGGGTCTGCGTCACCTGTATTACGGTAACGGGGGGGGGGGGTCTGCGTCACCTGTATTACGGTAACGGCGGGGTCTGCGCCTCCTGTATTACGGTAACGGCGGGGTCTGCGCCACCTGTATAATGGTAATGGCGGAGTCTGCGCCACCTGTATTACGGTAACGGCGGGGTCTGCTCCACCTGTATTACGGTAACGGTGGGGTCTGCGCCTCCTGTATTACGGTAACGGTGGGGTCTGCGCCACCTGTATTACGGTAACGGCAGGGTGTGCACCACCTGTATTACGGTAACGGCGGGGTCTGCTCCACCTGTATTACGGCAGCGGCGGGGTCTGCGCCACCTGTATTACAGTAATAGGACACTAGAGTGTCAGCCACCTGTACAGGGATAATGCAGCACCAGAGGCTGCTCCAGCTGCACTATAACAAGGCACCAGAGGCTGCTCCCCCTGTAGTACAGAACCTGACACCAGAGCTGCTCAGCCTATAGAATAATAATAATAATATCATTACCTGCTGCCAGACACAGCAATGGCTGCTCTCTGCTCCTGCTGCCTTGTGGGAATGATAGAAGGAAGGCGGAGCTCAGACCAGGGGAAAATGGCCGCCGCTCCTGACGTCACTGCACGGTAGATGCTAGAATCAAGTGGGCTAAGGGACCTTTTCCATTTGGGGGAGGAGTTACGACACAAGGGGGAGGAGCTACGCCAGCGGGATAGTTCCTCTACTGTCCACGCCACCAACTATTACCTTTAGTAATTAGGAGGTGAGCGAAGCGGAGCGGAGCGAGCCACCGTGCCCGAAGCGTGACGAGCGAAGCGAGCCCGCGAGGGTACTTTTCGGGTACCCTGTTCGCCCGTAGCTCCTCCCCCTGTCGACGTAGCTCCTCCCCTCAATACGTCACAAGGTCCCTTCAGCCCCTCCGATATAGAACCAACCGTCACTGCACGGACAGGGAACCTATTGCTGATGCCTGACTGGTCTACAAGAAAATGGCCGCCGGCCTCTTCCACTGAGGACATGTATGGTAATAGTCATTACAGAGTGCTGGGCTTTGGGCGGGGTGGAGGAGGGGAGGGGCCAGTAACCAGGTAGCAGCCGTTGCCAATCATACCCTACTTCCTGCCTGTGCGTTCCACCTTACTTCCGGACTGTGCGTTCCACATGCAGGAAGTGAGTTTTCATCGACTTGTGCAGCCTCACAGTGTTCGTGGAGATCAGGTAATGGCGTCTTACTATACAGGGGGAGCAGCCTGTGGTGTCCTGTTATTATTACTATACAGGGGGAGCAGCCTGTAGTGACCTGTTATTATTATTATTATACAGGGGGAGCGGCCTGTGGTGTCCTGTTATTAATATTATTATTATTATACAGCAGGAGCAGCCTGTGGTGTCTTGTTATTATTATACAGGATGAGCAGCCTGTGGTGTCCTATTTTTATTATTATTATTATTATTATACAGGTGGAGGAGCCTGTGGTGTCCTGATATTATTTGTATAGTCCTGTTATTATTATTATTATTATTATTATTACTACTATTATTATTATTATACAGAGGGAGCAGCTTGTGGTGTCCTGTAATTATTATTATTATACAGGAGGAGCAGCTTGTGGTGTCCTGTTATTATTATACAGGGGGAGTAGCCTGTGGTGTCCTTTTATTATTATTATACTGGAGGAGCAACCTGTGGTGTCCTGTTAATAAAGACATGTTATTATTTTTATGCTGGGGTGCAGCCTTTAGTGTCGTTGTTATTATTATTATTATTATTCATTTTATTATATGAAACTGTGGGGATTGAAAATATTGCTCAAATTCTCGGATATATTAAAGCAGAGACCATAATATCCCTGGCATGTGTAACAGATGATAATTGAAGCAGTATGAAGAAAATGTATATCACACACCTGGGAGTGTCACAGTGACATCATTTAGATCTATAGTAATAAAGGTACATGACTGGGGAGGTAAAGGGATCTGGGAGTGTCACTTTGACATCACTTATATCTATAGTAATAATACAGGGACATGACTGGGGAGGTGAGGGGATCTGGGAGTGTCACAGTGATGTCACTTATATCTATAGTAATAATACAGGGACATGACTGGGGAGGTGAGGGGATCTGGGAGCATCACTGTGACCTTATATCTATAGTAATAATACAGGGACATGACTGGGGAGGTGAGGGGGACCTGGGAGTGTCACAGTGACAAGAGAAAGAAAGTAGACTTCTTTGTGGGCCCACTCTTGTGAAGAAATAATTAGATATTCTCAAAGAGTAAAATATAACTTTTATTACAAATGATTAAGAAATTATTCAATCTCCTGAGAACAAATAATGTCTCCTGCCGCCTTTCCCCTGCCTGTCTCCTGCCGCCTTTCCCCTGCCTGTCTCCTGTTGCCTTTACCCCGTCTGTCTCCTGCCGCCTTTCCCCTGCCTGTCTCCTGCCACCTCCACCCTGCAGCCCACCTGCCTGTCTCCTGCCGCCTTTTCCCTGCTTGTCGCCTTTTCCCTGTCTCCTGCTCCCCCTGGCCGGTCTCCTGCCGCCTTTCCCCTGTCTCCTGCCACCCCCTCCCTGTCTCCTGCCACCTCCTTGCCTGTCTCCTGCAACCTTTCCCCTGCCTGTTTCCTGCAACCTTTCCCCTGCCTGTCTCCTGCAACCTTTTCCCTGCCTGTCTCCTGCCGCCTTTCCACCTCCTGTCTTCTGCCACCTCCTTGCCTGTCTTCTGCCACCTTTGCTACACCATCAGCTGGATCTGTGAATCCTGAGGTCACAGAGACTGTACGCCGCAGCTCCATGAATGAGGCCATGAAATTTCCCTCAGGAGACCCTGTCCCTTCACAACCAATTCTCACCCTTACACCACTTCATGGCTGCAGCCATACTCGTCTGACAACTCAGGACACATAGAGCACATGCTCCGTACGGGTCCTGCACATGAGCGGTGTACCGAACATCAGTTCATTGTGACTCCACCCACAATAGCGCTACACTCTAGATCAGTCCCACTATGCAGTACAGCCTTATGGTGCTGGGTCACAGGAACCTTGGAGACACTGACCAGGACTCTGTGGCTGTGAGCAAATAGGAGACTTAATGACCACTCTATTTTATATTTACTATGTTACATGTGCAATATGTTTTATGTATTATATTTATTCCAAGGAACTCCAGCTGTGGGGAACGGAGTCTTTATTACACATTACACGTTCTGTATTCTCTCTGATTCACAAAGGATGGACAAGGACAGGAGTCACAGGACTGAAAAGATAATAAATATCACCCTGGAGATCATCTACCTACTGACTGGGGAGGTGAGTGGATCTGGGAGCGTCACAGTGACCTTATATCTATAGTAATAATACAGGGACATGACTGGGGAGGTGAGGGGATCTGGGAGCATCACTGTGACTTTATATCTATAGTAATAATACAGGGACATGACTGGGGAGGTGAGGGGATCTGGGAGCATCACTGTGACATCACATATCTATAGTAATAATACAGGGACATGATTGGAGAGGTAAGGGGAACTGGGAGTGTCACAGGGACCTTATATCTTTAGTAATGATACAGGAACATAACTGGGGAGGTGAGCGGATCTGGGAGCGTCACAGTGACCTTATATCTATAGTGATAATACAGGGACATGACTGGGAAGGTGAGGGGATCAGGGAGCATCACTGTGGCCTTATATCTATAGTAATAATAGAGGGACATGACTGGGGAGGTGAGGGGATCTGGGAGCATCACTGTGACCTTATATCTATAGTAATAATACAGGAACATGACTGGGGAGGTGAGGGGATCTAGGAGTGTCACAGTGACATCACTTATATCTATAGTAATAATACAGGGACATGACTGGGGAGGTGATAGGATCTGGAAGCATCACTGTGACCTTATATCTATAGTAATAATACAGGGACATGACTGGGGAGGTGAGGGGATCTGGGTGCGTCACTGTGACATCTCTAATATCTATAGTCATAATACAGGAATATGACTGGGGATGTTAGGGAATCAGAGCATCACAGTGAGGTCACATATCTATAGTAATAATACAGGGATGTCACTGGGGAGGTGAGGGGATCTGGGAGCATTACAGTGACATCACGTATATCTATAGTAATAATACAGGGACTTGACTTGGGAGGTGATGGGATCTTGGAGATTCATAGTGACGTCACTCATCTATAGTAATAATACAGGGACATGACTGGGGAGGTGAGAGGATTTTAAAGCGTTACTGTTAAGTAACTTATATCTATAGTAAATACAGGGACTTGACTACGGAGGTGGGGGGATCTGGGAGCGGCGCAGTGATGTCACATATCTATAGCAATAACACAGGGGCATGACTGGGGAGGTGAGGTGATCTGGGATCGTCACAGTGGCATCACATATCTATAGTAAATACAGGGACATGACTGGGGAGGGAAGGGGATCTGGTAGCGACGCAGTGATGTCACATATCTATAGTAATAACACATGGACGTGACAGGGGAGGTGAGGTGATCTGGGAGTGTCACAGTGACATCACTTATATCTATAGTAATAATACAAGGACATGACTAGGGAGGTGAAGGGATCTGGGAGCATCACTTTGACGTCACATATATCTATAGTATTAATACAGGGACATAACTGCGGAGGTGAGGGGTTTGGGAGCGTCACAGTGATGTCACTTTTGTCTATAGTAATAAAACAGGGACATGACTGGGGAAGTGAGTGAATCTGGGAGTGTCACAGTGACATCACTTATATCTTTAGCAATAATTCAGGGACATGACTTGGTAGGTGAGGGGATCTGGGAGCATCACAATGACATCACTTATATCTATAGTAATAGTACAGTGATGTGACTGGGCAGGTGAGGGGATCTGGGATCGTCACAGTAGCATCACATATCTATAGTAAATACAGGGACATGACTGGGGAGGGAAGGGGATCTGGTAGTGACGCAGTGATGTCACATATCTATAGTAATAACACATGGACATGACAGGGGAGGTGAGGTGATCTGGGAGTGTCACAGTGACATCACTTATATCTATAGTAATCATACAAGGACATGACTGGGGAGGTGAAGGGATCTGGGAGCATCACTTTGACGTCACATATATCTATAGTATTAATACAGGGACATAACTGCGTAGGTGAGGGGTTTGGGAGCATCACAGTGATGTCACTTTTGTCTATAGTAATAAAACAGGGACATGACTGGGGAAGTGAGTGAATCTTGGAGTGTCACAGTGACATCACTTATATCTTTAGTAATAATTCAGGGACATGACTGGGGAGGTGAGGGGGTCTTGGAGCCTGACAGTGACATCACTTATATCTATAGTAATAATACAGGGACACGACTGAGGAGGTTAAGGGATCTTGCAGCTTCATAGTGACGTCACTTATATCTATAGTAATAATACAGGGACATGACTGGGGAGGTGATGGGATCTGGGAGTGTATATATTGATATTTGATGTCTCCACCATTACACAGGATTACACAATAGTGAATGGGTGTGAGACACCCAGCAGCCATCCCCGTGTATCAGGAGGACTGAGTAGAACCCAGAGCCCAATCACGGTGCCTCCACCTCACTCACTGACACATGAGAGACACAATGACAAGAAGATCCTGGAACTCACCAACAAGATCATTCAACTGCTGACTGGAGTGGTGACTGCTGGGAATGGGGCATTATACAGTAACAACGGGGGATGTGTCTGGGTGATGACTGGAGAGGTGACTGCTGGGAAGGGGACATTATACAGTAACACCGGGGGATGTGTCTGGGTGATGACTGGAGAGGTGACTGCTGGGAATGGGACATTATACAGTAACACCAGGGGACTTGTCTGGGTGATGACTGGAGAGGTGACTGCCGGGAATGGAGCATTATACAGTAACACCGGGTAATGTGTCTGGGTGATGACTGGAGAGGTGACTGCCGGGAATGGGGCATTATACAGTAAAACCGGGGGATGTGTCTGGGTGATGACTGGAGAGGTGACTGCTGGGAATGGGACATTATACAGTAACACCAGGGGATGTGTCTGGGTGATGCCTGGAGAGGTTACTGCTTGGAATGGGACATTATACAGTAACACCAGGGGAATGTGTCTGGGTGATGACTGGAGAGGTGACTGCTGGGAATGGGGCATTATACAGTAACACCAGGGGACGTGTCTGGGTGATGACTGGAGAGGTGACTGCTGGGAATGGGGCATTATACAGTAACACCGGGGGATGTGTCTGGGTGATTACTGTATCACTGTGTGTGTCTGGTTCCTATAATATGTCAGGATGTCACTGTCTATGTCTCCATGCAGGAGGAGGAGTATATAGAGGAACACAGGGGTCTGTACAAGGACGTGATGATGGAGAATCACCGGCCCCTCACATCACTGGGTAAGAGGAGACTGTCATGTATTGTACAGGGGAGAGCAGGTATGGGGGCCCCTATATACACACATCACCTGATAATCACATATATACACTGTACTCAGTCAATGTGTGTCTCCTACAGATGGACCCAGTAACAGATATACCCCAGTGAGACGTCCCCGTCCTCTGTATTCCCAGTATTGTACAGAGGAGAATCACAGAACCTCACAGGAGGATCAGGTAGGTGGGATTTAGGGTCTCCCAAATATACCAAAGTGACTGTCACTATAGAAACATAGAATTTGTCGACAGATAAGAACCACTTGGCCCATCTAGTCTGCCCCTTATTTTTTTATTTTTTTTATCACTAACCTTATTTGATCCTTATTTCTTTGTAAGGATATCCTTATGTCCATCCCATGCATGTTTAAATTGCTCTACTGTCTTAGCCTCTACCACCTCTGATGGGAGGCTATTCCACTTGTCCACTACCCTTTCTGTGAAATAATTTTTCCGCAAATTTCCCCTGAACCTCCCGCCCCCTCCAGTCTCAGTGCATGTCCTCGTGTCCTATTGCTTCTCTTCATTTGGAGAATGTTTCCCTCCTGGACTTTGTTAAAAGCCTTCATATATTTGAAAGTTTCTATCATGTCCCCCCTTTCCCTTCTCTGCTCCAAACTATACATATTGAGATTTCTTAGTCTTTCTGGGTATGTTTTGTGATGTAGGCCATGCACCATTTTAGTTGCCCTCCTTTGTACAGTTTCTAATGTATTAATATCCTTTTGAAGATATGGCCTCCAGAACTGAATACAGTATTCTAGATGAGGCCGTACCAATGACCTATACAGTGGCATTATTACTTCTTTCTTTCTGTTACTGATTCCTCTCCCAATGCAGCCAAGCATCTGACTAGCCTTTCTCATTGCTTTGTTACATTGCTTATCTGCCTTTATATCACCTGAAATAGTGACTCCTAGATCCCTTTCCTCCTCAGTAGTTTCCAGTATAGTGCCATTAATACTATATTTAGCTTTAGGATTTTTGAGACCCAAGTGCATGATTTTGCATTTTTTGGCATTAAACTGTAATTGCCAGACTCTTGACCATTCCTCTAGTCTACCTAGATCCTCAATCATTTGTTTTGCCCCACCTGGTGTGTCTACCCTGTTGCATACCTTTGTGTCATCTGCAAAAAGGCATACTTTCCCTTTAATGCCATTTGCAATGTCGCCAATAAAGATATTAAAAAGCACTGGTCCAAGTACAGATCCCTGGGGTACTCCACTGGTAACATTTCCCTCCTGTGAATGCACTCCATTTACCACAACTCTCTGTTTTCTATCATGTAACCAAGATCTTATCCATTCAATAATCCTAATATCCAATCCCAAACTTTCAAGTTTATTTAGCAGTCTGCGATGTGGACTGTGTCAAAAGCCTTACTAAAGTCTAGATAAGGTATATCCATGGCTCCACCTTTATCCATCACTTTAGTCACACAATCAAAAAAGTCAATAAGATTTGTTTGACATGATCTTCCCCCAGTGAATCCATGCTGTTTGGGATCCAGTAAATTGCCGGATTTGAGATAATCTACAACTCTTTCTTTTAAGAGTGTTTCCATCAATTTCCCTACTACTGATGTAAGACTCACTGGTCTGTAGTTGTTTGCCTCTTCCTTGCTTACACTTTTGTGCAGTGGGACTACGTTTGCTCTTTTCCAGTCCCCTGGAATTTCTCCTGTAGCTAATGACTGGTTGAATAATTCTGTCAATGGTGCTACCAGCACCTCTTTAAGTTCTTTTAATATCCTTGGATCTAATGTGTAGAGAAGCTGTATGTGTCTTATACAATGATATTATACTGTTTCACCTCAATTTAAATTGTATTTCTCTTTCATCCACTAGGGGACACTGGAGTCTTATACAGTAGGGGTCTAAAGCTTGCAACCGGAGGTGTGGCACAATCTAAAATTAGCATTGTCTGCACAGACGGCTCCTCCCCCTTCACATCCCTCCTCCCTCAGTTTGAAAAATTGTGCCTAGGAGGTAACATTACAGAAAACTCAGGCTGCGTCAACCTAATGAAAAGGGGGACAAAAGCCTTTGAATTAGAGAGACAATGATCCCATATAAAGGGATCTGCATCTCTCTATGGAAAATCCGGAGCACAGAGTCAGCATTTCCATGGGCAGTGAGTACTGGTGGTTAATATGGGCTTTAGATAGAAAGGAAGAGGCTATTAGCAGACTCCTTCCAATTCCCATAACTTGAGGTTTAAATAATTATTATTATCTGGCCAGTGTGCACGCTGCTGCCTCCAGGCTTCCTGTAACTTATGTCCTGGCAGACTAGCAGCGCAGCTCCCCCGCCGCCCGACTTCTTTTATACACACAGCGCATGCTCAAACACTCCCTGGCTGGCTTCTACTCCCGCTGCATGTCAGCTCCCCCCCCCCCCCCCCCTCTACATCGGAGGGAGACGCATCGCGGCTGTCAGCGGCGGCATCCTCACATACAGCGGGGACGCGCACTGACCTCCCGCCACACGCTGAAATGGTTTCTCGCCCTCTCCCACCGCCAGCGGAGGGATACACAGCGCTCCTGTCAGTAGCAGCATCACACACACTACGGGCGCTTGGGAAGTGGGTCCACCGCCCGCTCAGATGATCTCTCGTCCCTTCCCGCCGCCAGCGGAGGGCTGAGGGTGACGACAAAGGGGGAAGTTAATAGAAACTGACCCTCTTGCTAGTAAGCCCGGCCTGGGGCAGCCGTTAAGGGGGTAGAGTGACCCTAGGAAGGACCCAGAGAGCCTTAGTAATATATATTTATTAAATAAATGGCGGCCATTTTTAAATGAATAGAGGCGCCAAAAGGACTCTCTCAGGCGTTATTACCTTTAGAATAGATGGGCTCCCTGGGCGGTCAGAGCAGAGGGACGGGTTATTATAATAGAGCAACTGCTCCCTCTACTGGACATTTGTATTTAGGACTCTCTCAGGCGTTATTACCTTTAGAATAGACGGGCTTCCTGGCCGGTCAGAGCAGAGGGAGGGGTTATTATAATAGAGCAACTGCTCCCTCTACTGGACATTTGTATTTAGGACTCTCTCAGGCGTTATTACCTTTAGAATAGACGGGCTTCCTGGCCGGTCAGAGCAGAGGGAGGGGTTATTATAATAGAGCAACTGCTCCCTCTACTGGACATTTGTATTTAGGACTCTCTCAGGCGTTATTACCTTTAGAATAGACGGGCTCCCTGGGCGGTCAGAGCAGAGGGACGGGTTATTATAATAGAGCAACTGCTCCCTCTACTGGACATTTGTATTTAGGACTCTCTCAGGCGTTATTACCTTTAGAATAGACGGGCTTCCTGGCCGGTCAGAGCAGAGGGAGGGGTTATTATAATAGAGCAACTGCTCCCTCTACTGGACATTTGTATATAGGACTCTCTCAGGCGTTATTACCTTTAGAATAGACGGGCTCCCTGAGCGGTCAGAGCAGAGGGACGGGTTATTATAATAGAGCAACTGCTCCCTCTACTGGACATTTGTATTTAGGACTCTCTCAGGCGTTATTACCTTTAGAATAGACGGGCTTCCTGGCCGGTCAGAGCAGAGGGAGGGGTTATTATAATAGAGCAACTGCTCCCTCTACTGGACATTTGTATTTAGGACTCTCTCAGGCGTTATTACCTTTAGAATAGACGGGCTTCCTGGCCGGTCAGAGCAGAGGGAGGGGTTATTATAATAGAGCAACTGCTCCCTCTACTGGACATTTGTATTTAGGACTCTCTCAGGCGTTATTACCTTTAGAATAGACGGGCTCCCTGGGCGGTCAGAGCAGAGGGACGGGTTATTATAATAGAGCAACTGCTCCCTCTACTGGACATTTGTATTTAGGACTCTCTCAGGCGTTATTACCTTTAGAATAGACGGGCTTCCTGGCCGGTCAGAGCAGAGGGACGGGTTATTATAATAGAGCAACTGCTCCCTCTACTGGACATTTGTATTTAGGACTCTCTCAGGCGTTATTACCTTTAGAATAGACGGGCTCCCTGGGCGGTCAGAGCAGAGGGACGGGTTATTATAATAGAGCAACTGCTCCCTCTACTGGACATTTGTATTTAGGACTCTCTCAGGCGTTATTACCTTTAGAATAGACGGGCTTCCTGGCCGGTCAGAGCAGAGGGACGGGTTATTATAATAGAGCAACTGCTCCCTCTACTGGACATTTGTGTTTAGGACTCTGCTGCAATGGATTTTCAATGGATTCTGACAGGCATTTTTATGCTTTAGATTTTCAAGGGACTTCTAAACAAAAGATCCCGATGAAATTATGGGAACGACTGGATCACAACCCCGACCTCAGAACTGAAATACATTTGGGTGTGTGAGGGTTGCAACGAGGCTGGTGATATTATTATTATAAATTGTTATTTTTTTGTTTTGTGTGTAGTGTTTAGAAAGATCCAGCTAGGGGGATCCAGTGTACCTTTACTCCCAGCACCCGTTACCGTCTTTCTGTTCCTATTATAAAGGGGGGAAGCACTGAAGAGCGCTCTGTGGGGTACGGCTTCAAATGTCAAAAGCACTTACCACCAACACTAAGACTTATTATGTTTCCACAAAATGTAGTAAGATGAGCAAGGGTGAGCGGCTCCTGGGTATGCGTTGCCTGTCTAGTTAAGGGCGTCCAGCACGGGAGGAAGGCTCCGCCAAGGTCATGGGAGCAAGCCCTAACAGGTATTTCAAAGGAAATGTCAGAATCCCGCAAACAGCAGTCGGAAAGGACTGAGGGATTCTCAAAGACTATGGAGGAATTTCTGATTTAAATTAATTCCTCCTGCGCAAGCATAAAGAAATGCGAACAAGTCGATTAAGAGAACCATCCTCATCTTACACGAAGGAGGAAGAAGGTCTTATTATAGATAAAGTGGCAAGATACTTAAGTCTGCCTTAGATCAGGAGTTTAGATTACCTTATAGAAGCGGTTATAGAGACCCTAAACTTCAGGGAGTAAGAAGTTAAGGATACAGAGAGTTTTCGATTGATTCGTATCCCACAATCGTTGCCAGTAGTGCTCCCTGTTCCTAGAACTCCCCAGACTCAGATGGCGAATGCTTGGAAGCAGCCTGATAAACGCTTTCAAGTGCCAAGGAGGTTTGAATTTAAGAATCCTTTATCAAAAAGTGTAATGGTTAAATGGCCTACTGGGCATTTTCAAACAAGGCAATGTCACCTAGGCCTAGCGTGACCACCTTAAAGGATATGTCAGGTTGCACACTGCATCAAAAGCAATTTTTGTACCAGCACATTGTCACATGGACTGGGCGTGAATAGGTAGCATGGAGGAGGTTTCTCAGTAGCAGAGCATATTGGAGAATTAGCTGCTTATCTGTGCCAGGCTTCAAAGGACGCTCATTAAATAACAGTCAGTTATTGCAGGTTTGGAACTAGGACAGTTAATGGTATCCATGGACATAAGGGATGCATTCCTGCATATTCCGATTTGGACCCCCCACCAAGCTTACTTAAGATTTGCACTGGTGCAGGATCCTTTCCAAATGAAGGGTCCTACCATTCGGTCTATCATCAGCCCCAGGACTCTTTTACGAGGATCATGGCAGTAATGGTGGCAGGATTGAGACGATCTCCTGATCAAAGCCTCCTCTCAAGAACGGCTCATCAAGGATGCTCAGACATCTTATCAACTTCTCATTCAACATGGGTGAATGGTGAATTTCCAGAAACCTAACCTCAGACCAATGCAACGGATTCCATTCCTATATCTCATCTTGGACACAGTAAGATTGAGGGCTTTCTTACCAGAGAACACGTTCCAGGACCTACAGAGGCTAGTGACTCAGGTACTGAGGACACAGACGGTCTCCCTGCACCTCTCTGTGCAACTTCTTGGGATGATGGTGACGTCTTTCAAGGCTCTCTAGTACAGCTGACTTCACTTACGACCATTCCCAATGAACGTTACTGCTCAGGGACCAGGGTAACACTGGCTCCTGCATCGAAGGATCCGATTTCCACAAGAGATACGGATCTCCTTAATTGGGTGGTCGTTCCACTAAAACCTTGCAGCAGGCAAGAATTTGGAATTTAGGATTGGAGAATTCTCCCAACAAATGCCAGTCTCAGAGGTTGGGGAAGCTGTCCTAGAGACCCATCACTTTCAGGGCAAATGGACTTTACTGGAGAGCGGGTTACCCATAACCATTCTCGAACTGAGAAGCAGTTTACAATTCGCTTCCCTTAGCTGAAGATATAGTCAGTGGTCAACAGTGAACCGGAAAGCAGATTATCACAGTCGCCAGGACTGCATCCAGGCGAGCGGTGCTTACACAGATCTTCGACATGATGGTGAGTAGATGGTGTCTACCTCAGGTGGACCTGATGGCGTCTCGACAAAATCATTAGCTGCCCAGGTATGTGTCCAGGACAAGAGATCCAGCAGCAGAGGAAGTGGACACGCTGACACTTCCTTGGTGTTACAGAAGGGTTTACATTTTTCCGCCTTTCCCACTCATACCCCGAATTCTCCAAAAAGGGGTAATACGAGAGCGAGTATGGGCAATTCTCATAGCACCAAGTTGGCCCTGTAGAGGTTGGTACTCGGACTTACGGGGGATACTAGCGGAGGACCCTTGGCGGTTACCTCGAAGGGAGGACCGGCTATATCGGGCCGTTCCTCCACTCAGACCTGAACAGGCTACGTTTAATGGCGTGGCTGTTGAGACCCGGATCTTAAGAGTGAGAGGGATACCAAGAATAGCTATTCCTAAAGATGATCGCTGCTCGAAAGCCGGTGACACCCATGTACGACTGCAGACATTAGAAGAAGTACATGGACTGGTGTTAGGAACATGGGTAGAATTAGACGAACGTCCACTTACCCAGACTTCTACTTTTCACTCCAGCTGGTCTAGGTGAAGGACTAAGACTAGGTTCCTTGAAGGTTCAAGTTTCGGCTCTCTCCATCCTATTTCAACAGCGGTTAGCGTCCTTAGAAGAGGTTTAAACCTTTTTACAGGGGGTTCTGAGGATACAACCTCCTTTCCGTCCTCCCACTGCGCAGAGGGACTTAGATTTGTAGTTGGAATTTTTGAGATCACCATCTTTTGAGCCGTTGGAAAGAACAGACCTGCAATATCTCTCTTGGAAGGTCACGTTATTACTTGCCTTGGCTTCGGCCGGAAGGGTTTCGGTGTAAGGAGCCCTATCAGGTTAGAGTCCTTTGTTAATTTTCCAGAAGGATAAGGCCAAACTCCGTACATGAGCGGATTTTCTTCCTAAGGTCGTTTCAGGTAAACCAACCGATTGTGGTCCCATCCTTTCAGGGATTCGCAGATGGGGACGTGTCTTTGGATGTTGTCCGAGCTTACGAATATACTACAAGTTACGTCGTCCTTTAGAAGGTCGGACCACTGGTTTGGTCCAAAGAATGGTTGGCCAGCATCTAGGCAGTCTTTGTTTAGATGGAATAGCTTTGCCAATCGGCAAGCTAATATTTCCTGTGGTAAGCAGTTTCCAGTTCAGACTGGTGCTCATAATACCAGATCAGTGCGTGCCTCATGGGCGGCTATTCGAGGTGCTTCCACTACTCAATTTTGCAGAGCGACAACGTGGTCTTCAGCCCACACATTCGCAAACTTTTACAGGTTTGATACCTTGGCGTCCGGAAATTCTAAGTTCGGACGTTTAGTTTTGCAGGCCATCGACAGCACTCCCTCCCTTGGGGATAACTTTGGGACGTCCCCTACTGTATAAGACTCCAGTGTCCCCTAGTGGATGAAAGATAAAAGAGGGTTTTGGTACTTACCGATAAATCCATTTCTCTGAATCCTCTAGTGGACACTGGACGCCCGCCTCGGTGCTGTCAACATGCTGTGTTCAAAGTTCTTGTTCAAACAGTTCGTGCAAACAGCGTTGGTTTTTCTGTTAAGAGTTTCTTGGATGCTGTTTGCTTTGTTGTACGGTTCGGTTCCTCGCCAAGTCCTATAGTATCATGTCCTATTCTCTCAGTCAAATTTTTCAAACTGATGGAGGAGGGATGTGAAGGGGGAATGAGCCAGCTGTGCAGACAATGCTAATTTTAGATTGTGCCACACCTCCGGTTGCAAGCTTCACACCCCTACTGTATAAGACTCCAGTGTCCCCTAGAGGATTCAGAGAAATGGATTTATCGGTAAGTACCAAAATCATATTTTTTTGGGTTATTTAGGTAGAACGTCTTTCTCGTATAAAGGCAGAAGATATAAGGAGAGAAGAAGAGACATATGTGACTGATATAAAGGCAGAAGATATAGAGGAAGAAAAAGAGACGTATGTGACTGATATAAAGGCAGAAGATATAAGGAGAGAAGAAGAGACGTATGTGACTGATATAAAGGCAAAAGATACAGAGGAAGAAGAAGAGACGTATGTGACTGATATAAAGGCAGAAGATACAGAGGGAGAAGAAGAGACGTATGCGACTGATATGATGACAGAAGATACAGAGGGAGAAGAAGAGACGTATGTGACTGATATAAAGGCAGAAGATACAGAGGGAGAAGAAAAGACATATGCGACTGATATGATGACAGAAGATACAGAGGGAGAAGAAGAGACGTATGTGAGGGGTGATCAGCAGTGTAAGGAGGAGGAGATCCCTACAGATATCAGCACAGGTGAGTAATAAACACTTATTACAGAAGTAACATATTCTCATTGCTCAGTCACTACAGCAATCTCTTATTCTACACCATCCTCTGCCATCATCCCAGTTCTCAGTTGGGTGTTTATAACACAAGGTTATCCATGACAAACATCAGATGAAGAGAGTTATTACACACATCACTATAGTGTTATTAAAAGTAACAAGCAGAAGTTTTTAGGGATCATATATAAGTAGTAGTGTGTTTTTTGTAAAGCGCCTAATTTGTATGGGATCTAAATTTCTCAGTTTAGCAACCATTTATTAAATAACCTTCATTTTGTTAGATGATGCAGGTATTAAAAAACTCCTTGTATATAGTAGACCTATTTGGCCATTTGTGTCATGTTTACTATATCTTTTCATTTAGTGAGGTGTAGTCGTGGTGTAAAGGACAGTTTGTGATTCCTGATTAGTTAAAAAAACAAATACCAAATACTGAACAACATCACCAAACAGGTAATTTCAACTTTAAACTTGTCATTTATTTTGTACTGTCTGGACATGGCTACTAATAACAGATGCACAGACATAATTCTTAAAGCTATGTGTGCAAATGCTAGGAGATTAGGAGACAAAATTACAGAGCTAATTGTGATAATGACCAGGGATAACCTGGATATTGTGGCAATTACAGAGTCATAGTGCAATGAGAATCATGACTGGGACATAGCTATACCAGGATACAATTTATTTAGGAAGGATAGAATGGTCAGTGTAGGAGGAAGGGTAGCAATGTATGTGGGAAAAAAGCATAAATGCTACTTCAATTAATACAAAATATTGAAGACAAATCAGGCCCTTTTGGTCACCACAGAAATCGTGAAAAAGGACATTATTCGCATTGGGGTGATCTCTAGACCACGTGGCCTGGGGCAGGATTTGGACAGGAATCTATTGTTGGACATCACTAAAATGGCTTTAAAGGGAGAAGTCCTAATCATAGGAGGCATTAATTTACCTGATGCAAGGGGTGGGGTCTTTTGCAATTTCAGCTGCAAGTGGTAAATTCCTTACAGGGAGCATCTCTCAATAAACAGCAGATATTTCCCTTCTGCATAGAAGAGCGGTCCGGAAAGAAAGAAATAAACTTCCTTTTTGGGAGCACTCTTGTTAACTTAATTGCAATTAAAATATAACCTTTAATAACTATGCACTAAAAATTCATATATATGGATCTTACTTAATTAAAAGAAAGATTACTATTGACTGAATTGTCTTACTATCAGTATTATATCAATCAGGGTGAAAAATATTTTATTTAGAAGAAATATATTCATATGTGTAATACTTAACCATCTAGAACACTGCCAGAGATCCGTGGGCTCTCCCTATTGTTTCCTGTAAATAGAATCAGTTACATGTGCATGGTATCCACACACACACCTTATTCATTATCATTTTCAGAAGGGAGAGGCTGAGGCTAATATATACTGTCTATGTATGGTAGGTATCTCTTCCATACCTACCATACATAGACAGGAAAACTATGTATATAGGAAACTATAGGTCTGTAAGACAATACAGAAGGAAACTATAGGTCAGTAAGACAATACAGAAGAAACTATAGGTCAGTAAGACAATACAGAAGAAACTTTAGGTCAGTAAGACATTACAGAAGAAACTATAGGTCTGTAAGACAATACAGAAGGAAACTAGGTCAATACAACAATACAGAAGAAACTATAGGTCAGTAAGGCAATACAGAAGGAAACTATAGGTCAGTAAAACAATACAGAAGGAAACTATAGGTCAGTAAGACAATACAGAAGAAACTATAGGTCAGTAAGGCAATACAGAAGAAACTATAGGTCAGCAAGACAATAGAGAAGGAAACTATAGGTCAGCAAGACAATAGAGAAGGAAACTATAGGTCAGTAAGACAATACAGAAGGAAACTAGGTCAGTAAGACAATACAGAAGAAACTATAGGTCAGTAAGACATTACAGAAGAAACTATAGGTCAGTAAGACAATACAGAAGAAACTATAGGTCAGTAAGACAATACAGAAGAAACTATAGGTCAGTAAGACATTACAGAAGGAAACTAGGTCAGTACAACAATACAGAAGAAACTATAGGTCAGTAAGACAATACAGAAGAAACTATAGGTCAGCAAGACAATAGAGAAGGAAACTATAGGTCAGTAAGACAATACAGAAGAAACTATAGGTCAGCAAGACAATAGAGAAGGAAACTATAGGTCAGTAAGACAATACAGAAGGAAACTAGGTCAGTAAGACAATACAGAAGAAACTATAGGTCAGTAAAACATTACAGAAGAAACTATAGGTCAGTAAAACATTACAGAAGAAACTATAGGTCAGTAAAACAATACAGTCAGAAACTATAGGTCAGTAAAGGGCCCTACACACTTAAAGATTATCTGTCCAATCTAGCTGATTGGAAAGAAAATCTGGCAATGTCTGGGAGCAAATGACAATCAACCATTTGCTCCCAAAATCAAGTTCAGATAAATTGGTTTAATGAAACAAATGTAACCAATTTGACTGAAAGTCCATTTTTGTCTGTTTTCCAATCTTTGAGAGCAAATAGTAAATTGCCATGTGCTCCCAGACATTGCCAGATTTTCTTTCCAATCAGCCAGATTGGACAGATAATCTTTTACTGTGTAGGGCCCTAAGACAATACAGTAAGAAACTATAGGTCAGTAAGACAATACAGAAGAAACAATAGGTCAGTAAGACAATACAGTAGGAAACTATATAGGTCCGTAAGACAATACAGTAGGAAACTATAGGTCAGTAAGACAATACAGTAGGAAACTATATAGGTCGGTAAGACAGGAAACTATAGGTCAGTAAGACAGTGATACAGTAGGAAACTATAGGTCAGTAAAACAATACAGAAGAAACTATAGGTCAGTAAGACATTACAGAAGGAAACTAGGTCAGTAAAACAATACAGAAGAAACTAGGTCAGTAAAACAATACAGAAGAAACTATAGGTCAGTAAAACAATACAGAAGAAACTATAGGTCAGTAAGACAATACATAAGGAAACTATAGGTCAGTTAGACAATACAGTAGGAAACTATAGGTCAGTAAGACAATACAGAAGAAACTATAGGTCAGTAAAGACAATACAATAGGAAACTACAGGTCAGTAAGACAAAACAGTAGGAAACTAGGTCAGTAAGACAATACAGTAGGAAACAGGTAAGTTAGCCAATACAGTAGAAAACTGTAGGCCAGTAAGACAATACAAAAGGAAACTGTAGGTCAGTAAGACAATACAAAAGGAAACTGTAGGTCAGTAAGACAATACAAAAGGAAACTGTATTTCAGTAATACAATACAGTGGGAAACTAGGTCAGTAAAACAATACAGTAAGACACCATAGGTCAGTAAGAAACTATAGGTCAGTAAGACAATACAATAAGAAACTATAGGTCAGTAAGACAATACAGTAAGAAACTATAGGTCAGTTAGACAATACAGTAAACTATAGGTCAGTAAGACAATACAGTAGGAAACTGTAGGTCAGTAAGACAATACAGTAAGAAACTAGGTCAGTAAGACAATACAGTAAGAAACTGTAGGTCAGTAAGACAATACAGTAGGAAACTGTAGGTCAGTAAGACAATACAGTAGGAAACTATAGGTCAGTAAGACAATACAGAAGGAAACTATAGGTCAGTAAGACAATACAGAAGGAAACTATGGGTCAGTAAGACAATACAGTAGGAAACTATAGGTCAGTAAGACAATACAGTAGGAAACTATAGGTCAGTAAGACAATACAGTAGGAAACTATAGGTCAGTAAGACAATACAGTAAGAAACTATAGGTCAGTAAGACAATACAGTAAGAAACTATATGTCAGTAGAACAATACAATAGTAAACATCTACAAAGCCTTTTTCTCTTACGTCCTAGAAGATGCTGGGGACTCCGTATGGACCATGGGGTATAGACGGGCTCTGCAGGAGACATGGGCACCTAAAAAGAACTTTTCCTATGGGTGTGCACTGGCTCCTCCCTCTATGCCCCTCCTCCAGTTAGATTCTGTGCCCAGAGGAGAATGGGTGCACTGCAGAGAGCTCTCCTGAGTTTTCTGTAGAAAAATAATTTTGTTAGGTTTTTTATTTTCAGGGAGCACTGCTGGCAGCAGGCTCCCTGCATCGTGGGACTGGTGGGAGAGAAGCAGACCTACTTAACTGACAGGCTCTGCTTCTAAGGCTACTGGACACCATTAGCTCCAGAGGGAGTCGGAACACAGGTCTCGCCCTGGGGTTCGTCCTGGAGCCGCGCCGCCGTCCTCCTCACAGATGCTGGAAGATAGAAGCCGGGCGAGTATGAGAAGATAGAAGACATCTCAGGTGGCAGAAGACTTCAGGTCTTCGTGAGGTACCGCTGCGCGCCATTGCTCCCAGACACAACACACAGAGGCAGCACTGATGGGTGCAGGGTGCAGGGGGGGGGGGGGGCACCCTGGGCAGCAATAATCCTCAAAGTGTGATGCACAAAGAGTATGATTAGGCTGCGGAGGCAGTAAATCACAGATCCCCCGCCATTTTATTACAATTGCACTGGGACCGAAGCCCGCCGTCGGGTGGGCGGAGCTTGATCCTCAGCACTAACCAGCGCCATTTTCTCCACAGAAGCTGCATGAGAACGCTGGCTCCCCGGTCTCTCCCCTGCTGGGGGGCACATTGGTAACGCAGTGAGTGGGAATTGGATGGAGATATATATATATATATATATATATATATATATATATATATATATATATACGCTATCTGGTCATTTATTTTTTCCGGTGTTATTTAGGAGCTGGGTGTGTGCTGGCATACTCTCTCTCTGTCTCTCCTAAGGGCCTGGTTGGGGTTTTGCCCCCTTGTAGGTTGATCCCTGTGTGTGGGGTGTCGGTACGTGCGTGTCGACATGTCTGAGGCGGAACGCTTCTCCAAGGAGGAGGTGGAGCAAATGAGTGGTGTGTCCCCGTCGGTAGTGCCGACTCAGGAATGGATGGACATGTGGCATATGTTGAATGCAAGTGTGGCATCTTTAAATAAGAGGTTTGATAAGGCTGAATCCAGGGAGGCATCAGGGGGTCAATCCTCGAATTGGACCGACTCACAGGGCCCGTCGGGGTCGCAAAAACGTCCCTTAGCACAAATTGTGGACACTACTACCGACACGGACTTTGATTCCAGTGTCGACTATGATGAAGTAAAATTGCAACCTAAGGTGACAAAAACATTCAGTGTATGATTGTGGCAATAAGGGATGTGTTGCATATTGAGGATGAACCCTCGGTCCCCGACCACAAGGGTACACATGTTTAAGGGTAAGAAACAGATTATTTATTTTCCCACATCTCATGAACTAAATGAGTTCTTTGAAAAGGCTTGGGAGACTCCGGAGAAGAGACCGCAGATCCCAAAAATTATTTATATGGCATACCCCTTCCCTAAACAGGACAGGGGGCGTTGGGAATCGCCTCCCACTGTGGACAAGGCCTTAACGCGCCTGTCCAAGAAAGTGGCGCTAACGTCTCCAGACACAGCGGCCCTCAAGGATCCTGCAGATCGCAGGCAGGAGACTACTTTAAAGTCTATTTATTCGCATACTGGAGCTGTGCTAAGACCGACTATTGTGTCGGCATGGGTATGTAGCGCAATTTCAGCATGGACAGATGATCTGACGGCTGAATTTGATACCATGGATAGAGATACTATATTGTTAATTCTAGCCCATATTAAAGACGCAGTCTTATTTATGAGAGATGGTCAAAGGGATATTGGATTGCTAGCTTCCAGAGCCAATGCCATGTCTATCTCAGCGAGACGATCCTTATGGACTCGCCAATGGACGGGTGATGCGGATTCCAAAAAACATATGGAAGTCCTACCCTATAAGGGAGACGTATTGTTTGGGGATGGGCTGACGGACCTGGTTTCCACAGCTACCGCAGGTAAATCAAATTTTCTCTAACGTCCTAGTGGATGCTGGGGACTCCGTAAAGACCATGGGGAACAGATGGGCTCCGCAGGAGACTGGGCACTCTAAGAAAGAATTAGTACTACTGGTGTGCACTGGCTCCTCCCTCTATGCCCCTCCTCCAGACCTCAGTTAGAATCTGTGCCCGGCCAGAGCTGGGTGCTTTTAGTGGGCTCTCCTGAGCTTGCTAATAAGAAAGTATTTTAGTTAGGTTTTTTATTTTCAGAGAGCTTCTGCTGACAACAGACTCTCTGCTACGAGGGACTGAGGGAAGAGAAGCGAACCTACTCACTGAAGCTAGGTTGCGCTTCTTAGGCTACTGGACACCATTAGCTCCAGAGGGATCGAACACAGGTATGTTGGTCGTACGTTCGCGGAGCCGCGCCGCCGTCCCCCTCGCAAAGCCAGAAGTCAGAAGCCGGCAGAAGCAAGAAGCCATCGAAATCGGTGGCAGAAGACTCCTGTCTTCACATGAGGTAGCGCACAGCACTGCAGCTGTGCGCCATTGCGCCCACACTACCCACACACTCTGGTCACTGTAGGGTGCAGGGCGCAGGGGAGGGGGGGGCGCCCTGGGCAGCAATTAGGATACCTCTTGGCAAAAAGACACATATATACAGCCGGCCACTGTATATATGTACGAGCCCCCGCCATTTTATTTACACAGACCCGGGACAGAAGCCCGCCGCTGAGGGGCGGGGCCTTCTTCCTCAGCACTCACCAGCGCCATTTTCTCTCCACAGCTCCGCTGAGAGGAAGCTCCCCAGGCTCTCCCCTGCAGTATCCAGGTAGAAAAAGGGTAAAAAGAGAGGGGGGGGGGGGGGGGGCACATAAATTTAGGCGCAAATTGTCATAAACAGCATCTACTGGGTAAACACTAAATTACTGTGTAATCCCTGGGGTGTGTGCTGGCATACTCTCTCTCTCTGTGTCCCCAAAAGGCCTTTGTGGGGGTCCTGTCCTAAAGTGAGCATTCCCTGGGTGTGTGCAGTGTGTCGGTACGTTTGTGTCGACATGTTTGACGAGGAAGGATACGTGGAGGCAGAACAAGTGCAGATGAATGTGGGGTCGCCGCCGACGGCGCCGACACCTGATTGGATGGATATGTGGAAGGTGTTAAATGATAACATAAGCTCCTTGCATAAGAGGTTGTATAAAGCTGAAGCCTTGGGACAGTCAGGGTCTCAACCCATGTCTGATCCTACAGCTCAGAGGCCGTCAGGGTCTCAAAAGCGCCCGCTATCCCAGATTGTTGACACAGATATCGACACGGATTCTGACTCCAGTGTTGATGACGATGATGCTAAGTTGCAGCCTAAATTGACTGAAGCCATCCGCTACATGATTATAGCAATGAAGGATGTGTTGCACATATCAGAGGAAAACCCTGTCCCTGACAAGAGGGTTTATATGTATGGGGAGAAGAAGCAAGAAGTGACTTTTCCCCCTTCACATGAATTAAATGAATTGTGTGAAAAAGCGTGGTATTCCCCTGATAGGAAAGTAGTAATTTCCAAAAGATTGCTTATGGCTTACCCTTTCCCGCCAACCGACAGGTTACGCTGGGAATCCTCCCCTAGGGTAGATAAGGCGTTGACACGCTTATCTAAGAAGGTGGCCCTGCCGTCACAGGATACGGCCGCCCTAAAGGATCCTGCGGATAGGAAGCAGGAAGGTATCCTGAAGTCTGTTTATACACATTCTGGTACTCTACTGAGGTCAGCAACAGCTTCGGCCTGGATGTGTAGTGCGGTAGCAGCATGGACACATACTCTGTCTGAGGGGATAGATACCCTGGACAGGGAGACTATTTTACTGACCCTGGGACATATCAAAGACACTGTCTTATATATGAGGGATGCCCAGAGGGATATTTGCCTACTGGGCTCTAGAGTAAACGCAATGTCGATTTCTGCCAGAAGGGTCCTGTGGACTCGGCAGTGGACTGGTGATGCCGACTCTAAAAAACACATGGAGGTTTTACCTTACAAGGGTGAGGAATTGTTTGGGGACGGTCTCTCGGACCTGGTTTCCACAGCAACGGCTGGGAAGTCAAATTTTTTTGCCATATGTTCTCTCACAGCCAGAGCACCGTATTACCAAATGCAGTTCTTTCATTCAAAAAAAGCCTCCACTAAATCCACCGCGTGACGCTGGGGCTCCAAAGGCGGAGTCAGGAGCGGTGGGGGCACGTCTCCGAAATTTCAGCCACCAGTGGGTTCGCTCACGGGTGGATCCTTGGGCTATACAAATTGTGTCTCAGGGATACAAGCTGGAATTCGAAGTGACGCCCCCTCACCGTTACCTAAAATCGTCCCTGCCGGCTTCTCCCATGGAAAGGGAGGTAGTGTTGGCGGCAATTCACAAGTTATATCTCCAGCAGGTGGTGGTGAAGGTTCCCCTTCTTCAACAGGGATGGGGCTACTATTCCACAATGTTTGTGGTGCCGAAACCGGACGGTTCGGTCAGACTCATTTTGAATTTAAAATCCCTGAACATTTATCTGAAGAAATTCAAGTTCAAAATGGAATCGCACAGAGCGGTCATTGCAAGCCTGGAAGAGGGGGATTTTATGGTGTCGCTGGACATCATGGATGCTTACTTGCATGTCCCCATTTATCCACCTCATCAGGAGTACCTCAGGTTTGTGGTACAGGACTGTCATTACCAATTCCAGACGTTGTCGTTTGGCCTGTCCACGGCACCGAGAATATTTCCCAAGGTAATGGCGGAGATGATGGTACTCCTTCGAAAGCAAGGAGTTACAATTATTCCATACTTGGACAATCTCCTCATAAAGGCGAGGTCCAGGGAGCAGTTGCTGATCGGCCTAGCACACTCTCAGGAAGTGTTGCAACAACACCGGTGGATCCTGAATATTCCAAAGTCGCAGCTGATTCCTACGACGCGTCTGCCCTTTATGGGCATGATTCTGGACACAGGCCAGAAGAAGGTGTTTCTCCCGGCGGAGAAGGCTCAGGAGCTCGTGACTCTGGTCAGAGACCTCCTAAAACCGAAACAGGTATCGGTGCATCACTGCACGCGACTCCTGGGAAAGATGGTGGCGTCATACGAAGCCATTCCCTTCGGCAGGTTCCATGCGAGGATCTTTCAGTGGGATCTGTTGGACAAGTGGTCCGGATCGCATCTTCAGATGCATCGGCTGATCACCCTGTCCCCCAGGGCTAGGGTGTCTCTTCTGTGGTGGCTGCAAAGTGCTCACCTCCTCGAAGGCCGCAGGTTCGGCACACAGGACTGGGTCCTGGTGACCACGGATGCAAGCCTCCGAGGATGGGGGGCAGTCACTCAGGGAAGAAACTTCCAAGGGCTGTGGTCAAGTCGGGAGTCTTGTCTGCACATCAATATCCTGGAACTAAGGGCCAAATACAACGCCCTGAGTCAAGCGGAGCCTCTGCTTTGAAACCAACCAGTGCTGATTCAGTCAGACAACATCACCGCAGTGGCCCATGTAAACCGCCAGGGCGGCACAAGAAGCAGGGTGCAATGGCGGAAGCCACCAGGATTCTTCGTTAGGCGGAGAATCACGTGCAAGCACTGTCAGCAGTGTTCATTCCGGGAGTGGACAACTGGGAAGCAGACTTCCTCAGCAGGCACGACCTCCACCCGGGAGAGTGGGGACTTCATCAAGAAGTCTTCACCACCCGGGAGAGTGGGGACTTCATCAAGAAGTCTTCACGCAGATTGTAAATCGATGGGAACTGCCACAGGTGGATATGATGGCGTCCCGCCTCAACAAAAAGCTAAAAAGGTATTGCGCCAGGTCAAGGGACCCTCAGGTGATAGCTGTGGACGCACTAGTAACACCGTGGGTGTTCCAGTCGGTCTATGCGTTTCCTCCTCTTCCTCTCATACCAAAGGTGCTGAGAATTGTAAGAAAGAGGAGTGAGAACAATACTCATTGTTCCGGATTGACCAAGAAGGACTTGGTACCCGGAACTGCAAGAAATGCTCACAGAGGACCCATGGCCTCTGCCTCTCAGACAGGACCTGTTGCAACAGGGGCCCTGTCTGTTCCAAGACTTACCGCAGCTGCGTTTGACGGCATGGCGGTTGAACACCGGATCCTAGCAGAAAAAGGCATTCTGGAGAAGTTATTCCTACGCTGATAAAGGCTAGGAAGGACGTGACAGCAAAGCATTATCACCGTATATGGCGAAAATATGTTACTTGGTGTGAGGCCAGGAAGGCCCCTACAGAGGAATTCCAGCTCGGACGGTTCCTGCACTTCCTACAGTCAGGAGTGTCTTTGGGCCTAAAATTAGGGTCCATAAAGGTCCAGATTTTGGCCCTATCCATTATCTTTCAAAAAGAACTGGCTTCACTGCCTGAGGTTCAGACGTTTGTTAAGGGAGTGCTGCATATTTAGCCCCCTTTTGTGCCACCAGTGGCACCTTGGGATCTTAACGTGGTGTTGGGTTTCCTGAAATCCCACTGGTTTGAGCCACTTAAAACCGTGGAGCTAAAGTATCTCATGTGGAAAGTGGTCATGCTGTTGGCCTTAGCTTCGGCTAGGCGTGTGTCAGAATTGGCGGCTTTGTCATGTAAAAGCCCCTATCTGGTTTTCCATATGGACAGGGCAGAATTGCGGACTCGTCCGCAATTTCAGCCAAAGGTGGTGTCATCTTTTCATTTGAACCAACCTATTGTGGTGCTTGCGGCTACTCGTGTCTTGGAGGATTCCAAGTTACTTGACGTAGTCCGGGCTTTGAAGATTTATGTAACCATAACGGCTGGAGTCAGGAAGACTTACTCGCTGTTTATCCTGTATGCATCCAACAAGCTGGGTGCTCCTGCTTCAAAGCAAACTATTGCTCGCTGGATCTGTAACACGATTCAGCAGGCTCATTCTGCGGCTGGATTGCCGCATCCAAAATCAGTGAAAGCCCATTCCACAAGGAAGGTGGGCTCTTCTTGGGCGGCTGCCCGAGGGGTCTCGGCATTACAGCTTTGCCGAGCTGCTACTTGGTCGGGTTCAAACACATTTGCACAATTCTACAAGTTTGATACCCTGGCTGAGGAGGACCTTGTGTTTGCCCAGTCGGTGCTGCAGAGTCATCCGCACTCTCCCGCCCGTTTGGGAGCTTTGGTATAATCCCCATGGTCCTTACGGAGTCCCCAGCATCCACTAGGACGTTAGAGAAAATGAGATTTTACTCACCGGTAAATCTATTTCTCGTAGTCCGTAGTGGATGCTGGGCGCCCGTCTCGAGTGCGGACTTTCTGCAATACGTGTATATAGTTATTGCTTACTAAAGGGTTATGTTACGTGGCATCTGTTGAGTGATGCTCGTTTGTTGTTCATGCTGTCAACTGGGTATGTTACCACAAGTTATACAGTGTGATTGGTGTGGCTGGTATGAGTCTTAACCTGGATTCCAGTACTGTCAGCTCTTCCGGGCACAGTTTCCTTAACTGAGGTCTGGAGGAGGGGCATAGAGGGAGGAGCCAGTGCACACCAGGTAGTACTAAATCTTTCTTTAGAGTGCCCAGTCTCCTGCGGAGCCCGTCTATTCCCAATGGTCGACCGGTGCCCAGGAACAAAAGTCCTCCCCGGCTACTGCAAAACCCTCAGCATGACGCTGGGGCTCCCCTGAGGGAGTCTGCACAGGTGGGGGCACGTCTTCGACTTTTCAGCCAGGCCTGGGTCATCTCAGACCTGAATCCTTGGGTGCTGATAATAGTTTCCCAGGGTTACAAACTGGAATTCGAAGAGGTGCCCCCGCGCCGATTTTTTAAGTCGCATTACCAGCTTCTACACCAGAATGGAATGTAGTGTTAGCTGCAATTCAATCGCTGGGTCTACAGCAAGTAATTATCAGGGTTCCCTTGAACCAGCAGGGAAGAGGCTACTACTCGACCCTCTTTGTGGTCCCGAAACCGGGCGGTTCGGTCAGACCTATTTTGATATACAAAAAAAGCAATTGAGGCTGCGCTAGATTATTACATAAAACAACAACAATATCTGATAATTCAATGTTTAGTTAAAAATAAATGTATTTAATATGGGAATATAAACCATCAATGGTAGTTCCAAATAATGACATTAAAAAGTACACATGGTAGAATAAATAAAACCAGGGTTACCCATAGGCCAGGAATATAGGTGGTATTGAATTAGGAAAGTCCGTTCCAGATTTGTTCCACCAATAGTTAATATGTCCAGCAACTACAGATTTAGGAGGTGTATATATCCAAAATTGTGGCTTTTACCGCTAGAGGATATGTTGCTCCAAGGTGGTAAATGGTGAGCTCCTCATGCAGTGCGGTGGACAAAGTTCAACAGCTCAGCCAAATAACAGACACCTTCCGGTATGGATCTTTTGCTGGAATGTAGTAGGGAATGGTCCGGACTTTTTAGCAAGGATGCTGGGCGCTCGTCCCAGTGCGGAAACTCTGCAAGACTTGTATATAGTTGTTGCTTCCGTAAGGGTTATGTTACAGTTGGAGTCGGTTTTGGACCGTCACTGTTGTTGTTCATACGGTTAACTGGTTATGTATGATCCAGGTTACATGGTATGATTGGTGTGGGCTGGTATGAATCTTGCCCTTGGATTTTTAAATCCTGCCTTGTAGTGTCCATCCCCTCTGGGCACAGTTCTCTAACTGAGGTCTGGAGGAGGGGCATAAATGGAGGAGCCAGTGCACACCCATAGGAAAAGTTATTTTTAGGTGCCCATGTCTCCTGCGGAGCCCGTCTATACCCCATGGTCCTTACGGAGTGCCCAGCATCCTCTACGGACTAGGACAAATAGATTTACCGGTAGGTTTAAAATCTTATTTAAATGAGTTCCTCCTAACACTGCACTGCAGACATTTGTGAGCAAAATAAAAAACCTATGGAGAATTATCACCAATAACTTTTTGCGGCTAATTGGTTAGGGAGTTTTTGCGATGAACTGAATCCCCCCCCCATAAAATGTTTATACATACAGTATGATGTTACATTGAGATTACCGCTGGAGGAAACTCTGCCACAATATTATTAAATGTGTAATTTATCCCATCCTCGTATGGGTGTAATATATTAATATATTCTTACTGACCAGGATTACCAGCACTGAATCAATTATCCCCCAATATAATATACATGCCGATGTTTAACAACAAATACAATTGTCTTTTGATTACTTTATTCACCTTTATACATTTACCTTTGTGTTTTATATATCACTGATTTATCTTACATACTTTACTGTACTTAATAAAGGTTATATATTATTTATTAGTGCGCAAACAGGACAGCACTTTCTCTTCTTTGCTGTTTTATTATTGCAAAGCCCATGTCACCTCCAGTAATCCCACGTGAGCGTCCATGTCACCTTTAGTAATCCCACATGAGCGTCCGTGTCACCTCTAGTAATCCCACATGTGCGTCCGTGTCACCTCTAGTAATTCCACATGAGCGTCCGTGTCACCTCTAGTAATCCCACATGAGTGCCCATGTCACCTCTAGTAATCCCACATGAGCGCCCATGTCACCTCTAGTAATCCCACATGAGCGTCCATGTCACCTCTAGTAATCCCACATGAGCGTCTATGTCACCTCTAGTAATCCACATGAGCGTCCATGTCACCTCTACTAATCCCACATGAGCGTCCATGTCACCTCTAGTAATCCCACATGAGCGTCCATGTCACCTCTACTAACCCCACATGAGTGTCCATGTCACCTCTAGTAATCCCACATGAATGTCCATGTCACCTCTAGTAATCCCACGTTAGCGTCCATGTCAACTCTAGTAACCCCACATGAGCGTCCATGTCACCTCTAGTAACCCCACATGAGCGTCCGTGTCACCTCTAGTGATCCCACATGAGCGTCCGTGTCACCTCTAGTGATCCCACATGAGCGTCCGTGTCACCTCTAGTGATCCCACATGAGCGTCCGTGTCACCTCTAGTGATCCCACATGAGCGTCCGTGTCACCTCTAGTAATCCCACGTGAGCGTCCATGTCTCCTCTAGTAATCCCACGTGAGCGTCCATGTCTCCTCTAGTAATCCCACGTGAGCATCCACGTCACCTCTAGTAATTCCACGTGAGCATCCACGTCACCTCTAGTGATCCCACGTGAGCGTCCGTGTCACCTCTAGTAATCCCACGTGAGCGTCCTTGTCTCCTCTAGTAATCCCACGTGAGCGTTCTTGTCTCCTCTAGTAATCCCACGTGAGCGTCCCTGTTTCCTCTAGTAATCCCACGTGGGCGCCCCTGTCTCCTCTAGTAATCCCACGTGAGCGTCCGTGTCACCTCTAGTAATCCCACGTGAGCACCCGTGTCACCTCTAGTAATCCCACGTGAGCGCCCGTGTCACCTCTAGTAATCCCACGTGAGCGCCCGTGTCACCTCTAGTAATCCCATGTGAGCGCCCGTGTCACCTCTAGTAATCCCACGTGAGCGCCCGTGTCACCTCTAGTAATTCCACGGGAGCGTCCACGTCACCTCTAGTAATTCCACGTGAGCGTCCGTGTCACCTCTAGTGATCCCACGTGAGCGTCCGTGTCACCTCTAGTAATCCCACGTGAGCGTCCTTGTCACCTCTAGTAATCCCACGTGAGCATCCCTGTCACCTCTAGTAATCCCACGTGAGCGTCCCTGTCTCCTCTAGTAATCCCACGTGAGCGTCCGTGTAACCTCTAGTAATTCCACGTGAGCGTCCGTTTAACCTCTAGTAATTCCACGTGAGCGTCCGTGTAACCTCTAGTAATTCCACGTGAGCGTCCACGTCACCTCTAGTAATTCCACGTGAGCGTCCACGTCACCTCTAGTGATCCCACAGGAGCGTCCACGTCCCCTCTAGTAATCCCACATGAGCATTCAGTGTTGATCAAGCTCCAGTCTAAGCATCCTAGCCGTTTTTTGTTTTTTAATAAACATAAAAGCAATGATTACAGGTAAAAATGTCTGTTATAGAATGATATATTGTATCCTGTAACACCCTGAGTCTTGTCTACTCATTTTATATATTAATGTATTTTATTTCCAGGAGATGGACACACAAGCAGGAATATCTCAGAAGGACATCTAATGTTATCCCTGGATTCTGAAATAACGGATAATGACCGTAGACAGGATTCTCCAGGAGATAACTCCATTACCCCAATTATACATCCAGCTCTATCAGCTGATCCCCCTGATCCTGGGGAATGTTCTCCTGATCACTCTGATATTGGTGCATCTGTTACAGCTCTGAGAGTAGATACAGTGTTTCCCTGTTCTGTAGATGCCAAATGTTTTACACAGAACACAAACCTTATTACTCATCAGCCAGCTAAGGCAGGTGAGAGGCCATTTTCATGTTCTGAGTGTGGGAAATGTTTTACATATAAATCATATCTTGTTAGACATGAGAGAAGTCACACAGGTGAGAAGCCGTATTCCTGTTCTGAGTGTGGGAAATGTTTCGCACAGAAATCAGCTCTTGTTACACATCAGAGATGTCACACAGGTGTGAAGCCGTATTCCTGTTCTGAGTGTGGGAAATGTTTTGCACACAAATCACATTTAGTTATACATCAGAGAAATCACACAGGTGAGATGCCATTTTCCTGTTCTGAGTGTGGGAAATGTTTTGCATGCAAATCATATTTTGTTATACATCAGAGAAGTCACACAGGTGATAAGCCGTATTCCTGTTCTGAGTGTGGGAAATGTTTTGCACACAAATTATGTTTAGTTATACATCAGAGAAGTCACACAGGTGAGAAGCCGTATTCCTGTTCTGAGTGTGGGAAATGTTTTGCACACAAATCACATTTAGTTATACATCAGAGAAGTCACACAGGTGAGAAGCCGTATTCCTGTTCTGAGTGTGGGAAATGTTTTGCACACCAATCACATTTAGTTATACATCAGAGAAATCACACAGGTGAGAAGCCATTTTCCTGTTCTGAGTGTGGGAAATGTTTTGCACGCAAATCATATTTTGTTATACATCAGAGAAGTCACACAGGTGAGATGCCATTTTCCTGTTCTGAGTGTGGGAAATGTTTTTCATCGACATCACATCTTGTTATACATCAGAGAAGTCACACAGGTGAGAAGCCATTTTCCTGTTCTGAGTGTGGGAAATGTTTTTCATCGACATCACATCTTGTTAGACATCAGAGGAGTCACACAGGTGAGAAGCCATTTTCCTGTTCTGAGTGTGGGAAATGTTTTTCATCGACATCACATCTTGTTAGACATCAGAGGAGTCACACAGGTGAGAAGCCATTTTCCTGTTCTGAGTGTGGGAAATGTTTTGCACGGAAATCAGTTCTTGTTAAACATCAGCGATTTCACAGATGAGAAGCCATTTTCATGCTTTGAGAGAAATAAATCTGCTCTTGTTGAACATATTAGACATTACCCAAGTACGGAACCATTTACATCTTCTGGAGTATAATTATCACTGCCGTCCAATGTTCCTCAAGGGTGAATCCGATCTCTTATGCTTTATAAAATATACATGCTACCACTGGGTGATATAATCAGACGTCATGGCCTGGTCTACCACTGCTATGCAGATGACCTGCTTTTTGCACCATGTACTGAGAACCTAATACCAATCCTAAATGGTTGTCTAGCTGAGCTCCAGGGGTGGATGATGCCAGTTGGCTGTGACTCAGTCTTTGTGAAACATAATAGAAGCTCACCAACAAAGGACAAGACTACAGCTTTACCAACCATCTGGATTTATGCTTTGGTGTTCAGAATTGCAAAATACTAAACATGTGCTGAATCTTTGTGTTGTCCTGGTATGTGGCTGACACAGACATCAGGTATCTGCCACATACTAATCCTCGTTCTTTCATCTGTGGACCATAGCCAGAATCAAGCACTTGATTCCCTCAGAAGTTCATAGACTACTGCAATACCATCTACCTGGGTCACCCAGCAAAAGAATTACAGAGCTTGCAGATAGTACATAATGCAGCAGCCAAGCTGTTACCTAACCAGCCCGTTCCTGCCACATAACACCCATTCTCTGCTCCCTTCACCGGCTGCCTCTAAGATGACAAATCTATTTCATAATTGGCTAACTGACCTTCCCAGCCCAACATTACATGGTCCAAGGAACTAGAAGCAGCTTCTGCCTCCTTACTGCCCTGCTTGCTTGCTTCTACAGATAAAGGACTGTTACCAGCAGTACCAAGAATCTCCTGTCATTCATTTATGGGTTGAACGTTTAGCTTTGACCATGGAACTCACTGCCTTGCACAGTCCAAGAGGCCTCCACTCTAGAGACCTTCACAAGCAGACTGATGACTGTTACTCAGCTTTTCATTAATGTACCTCTATTTACTTCCTAAATAATACATCCCAAATGCTTAGGTCTTTTTTCTGCTGTTTATTTTGTATCTTGTGCTTTGTGTAAATGTGAATGTCTAATACCAGTTTGCACAATCTGTATTGCTGCACGACAATATGGCGGCCATTGGAACGTGTTTTCACTTCTAGTTTGCCTAACTTGTTGCAGACACTCATCTTGATCAGGAGTGCTGAGTGTTTTCTTATACAAGATCCTATCCATATATACCCTGTACATTATCATGTGCATTAGAGTCACCCGGGTTCCATCTGCGGTGGTTTGTTGTATGTTACATCTATATGGTGCGGATACTCCCCTGTATGATTTCATAATAAAAGCTTTTGTTTGCATCTAATTATTACATTAAAGCTTTTTTCTCTAACGTCCTAAGTGGATGCTGGGGACTCCGTAAGGACCATGGGGATTAGCGGCTCCGCAGGAGACTGGGCACATCTAAAGAAAGCTTTAGGACTACCTGGTGTGCACTGGCTCCTCCCCCTATGACCCTCCTCCAAGCCTCAGTTAGATCTCTGTGCCCGAACGAGAAGGGTGCACACTAGGGGCTCTCCTGAGCTTCTTAGTGAAAGTTTTAGTTTAGGTTTGTTATTTTCAGTGAGACCTGCTGGCAACAGGCTCACTGCATCGAGGGACTAAGGGGAGAAGAAGCGAACTCACCTGCGTGCAGAGTGGATTGGGCTTCTTAGGCTACTGGACATTAGCTCCAGAGGGACGATCACAGGCCCAGCCTGGATGGGTCCCGGAGCCGCGCCGCCGGCCCCCTTACAGAGCCAGAAGCAAGAAGAGGTCCAGAAAATCGGCGGCAGATGACATCCTGTCTTCACCAAGGTAGCGCACAGCACTGCAGCTGTGCGCCATTGCTCCTCAGCACACTTCGGTCACTGAGGGTGCAGGGCGCTAGGGGGGGGCGCCCTGAGCAGCAATAAAAACACCTTGGCTGGCGAAAATACATCACATATAGCCCCCAGGGCTATATGGATGAATTTTAACCCCTGCCAGAATCCATAAAAAAAGCAGGAGAAAAGTCCGCGAAAAAGGGGCGGAGCCTATCTCCTCAGCACACTGGCGCCATTTTCCCTCACAGCTCAGTTGGAGGGAAGCTCCCCTGGCTCTGCCCTGCAGTCACTACACTACAGAAAGGGTTAAAAAAGAGAGGGGGGGCACTAATAAAGGCGCAGTATTAACAATACAGCAGCTATAAGGGGAAAAACACTTATATAAGGTTATCCCTGTATATATATAGCGCTCTGGTGTGTGCTGGCAAACTCTCCCTCTGTCTCCCCAAAGGGCTAGTGGGGTCCTGTCCTCTATCAGAGCATTCCCTGTGTGTGTGCTGTGTGTCGGTACGTTTGTGTCGACATGTATGAGGAGAAAAATGATGTGGAGACGGAGCAGATTGCCTGTAATAGTGATGTCACCCCCTAGGGGGTCGACACCTGAGTGGATGAACTGTTGGAAGGAATTACGTGACAGTGTCAGCTCTGTATAAAAGACAGTGGTTGACATGAGACAGCCGGCTACTCAGCTTGTGCCTGTCCAGACGTCTCATAGGCCGTCAGGGGCTCTAAAGCGCCCGTTACCTCAGATGGCAGATATAGACGCCGACACGGATACTGACTCCAGTGTCGACGGTGAAGAGACAAATGTGACTTCCAGTAGGGCCACACGTTACATGATTGAGGCAATGAAAAATGTTTTACACATTTCTGATAATACGAGTACCACCAAAAAGGGGTATTATGTTCGGTGAGGAAAAACTACCTGTAGTTTCCTGAATCTGATTAATTAAATGAGGTGTGTGAATGCGTGGTTTTCCCCCGATAACAACTGATAATTTCTAAAATGTTATTGGCATTATATCCTTTCCCGCCAGAGGTTAGGGTGCGTTGGGAAACACCCCCTAGGGGGGATAAAGCGCCCACACGCTTGTAAGGGCTCTACCCTCTCCTGAGATGGCCGCCCTTAAGGATCCTGCTGATAGAAAGCAGGAGGGTATCCTAAAATGTATTTACACACATACTGGTGTTATACTGCGACCAGCAATAGCCTCAGCCTGGATGTGCAGTGCTGGGTTGGCGTGGTCGGATTCCCTGACTGAAAATATTGATACCCTAGATAGGGACAGTATATTTTTGCCTATAGAGCATTTAAAAGATGCATTTCTATATATGCGTGATGCACAGCGGAATATTTGCCGACTGGCATCAAGTCTAAGTGCGTTGTCCATTTCTACCAGTAGAGGGTTATGGACACGTCAGTGGTCAGGTGATGCATATTCCAAATGGCATTTGGAAGTATTGCCTTATTAAGGGGTGAAGTAAGTGGGGATCGTTCTTTCATACCTGGTGGCCACGGCAACAGCTGGGAAATCCACGTTTGTACCCCAGGTCGCCTCTCAACATGAGAAGACGCCGTATTATCAGGCGCAGTCTTTTTGTGGACAAGGGGCAAAAGGTTCCTTTTCTTCCCCGTGACAGAGGGAGAGGAAAAAGGCTGCAGAAATCAGTCAGTTCCCAGGAACAGAAACCCTCTCCCGCCTCTGCCAAGCCCTCAGTATGACGCTGGGGCTTTACAAGCAGAATCAGGCATGGTGGGGGGCCCGTCTCAATGAATTTCAGCGTGCAGTGGGCTCACTCGCAAGTAGACCCCTGGATCCTTCAGGTGATATCTCGGGGGTACAAATTAGAATTCGAGACGTCTCCCCCTCGCCGTGAGACCGATTCTAAATCTAAAATCTTTGAACACTTACATACAGAGGTTCAAATTCAAGATTGAGTCACTCAGAGCAGTGATTGCGAACCTGGAAGAAGGGGACTACATGATGTCTCGGGACATCAAGGATGCTTACCTTCATGTCAAAATTTACCCTTCTCACCAAGGGTACCTCAGGTTGATGGTACAGAACTGTCACTATCAGTTCAGACGCTGCCGTATGGATGGTCCACGGCACCCCGGGTCTTTACCAAGGTAATGGCCGAAATGATGATATTTCTTCGAAGGAAGGGAATTTTAGTTATCCCTTACTTGGACGATTCCCTGATAAGGGAAAGATCCAGGGAACAGTTGGAGGTCGGTGTAGCACTATCTCCGGTAGTGTTGCGGCAGCACGATTGGATTCTCAATATTCCAAAATCGCAGCTGGTTCCGACGACTTGTCTTCTGTTCCTAGGGATGATCCTGGACACAGTCCAGAAAAAAGGTGTTTTCTCCCGGAAGAGAAAGCCAGGGAGTTATCCGAGCTAGTCAGGAACCTCCTAAAACCGAGCCAAGTCTCAGTGCATCAATGCACAAGGGTTCTGGGTAAAAATGGTGGCTTCCTACGAAGCAATCCCATTCGGCAGATTCCACGCAAGAACTTTCCAGTGGGACCTATTGGACAAATGGTCCGGGTCGCATCTTCAGATGCATCAGCGGATAACCCTGTCACCAAGGACAAGGGTATCCCTCCTGTGGTGGTTGCAGAGTGCTCATCTTCTAGAGGGCCGCAGATTCGGCATTCAGGACTGGGTCCTGGTGACCACGGATGCCAACCTGCGAGGCTGGGGAGCAGTCACACAGGGAAGGAATATCCAGGGCTTATGGTCAAGCCTGGAGACATCACTTCACATAAATATCCTGAAGCTAAGGGCCATTTACAATGCTCTAAGCTTAGCAAGACCTCTGCTTCAAGGTCAGCCGGTGTTGATCCAGTCGGACAACATCACGGCAGTCACCCACGTAAACAGACAGGGTGGCACAAGAAGCAGGAGGGCAATGGCAGAAGCTGCAAGGATTCTTCGCTGGGCGGAAAATCATGTGATAGCACTGTCAGCAGTATTCATTCCGGGAGTGGACAACTGGGAAGCAGATTTCCTCAGCACGACCTCCACCCGGGAGAGTGGGGACTTCACCCAGAAGTCTTCCACATGATTATAAACCGTTGGGAAAAACACGACAGGTATTGCGCCAGGTCAAGGGACCCTCAGGCAATAGCTGTAGACGCTCTGGTAACACCGTGGGTGTACCAGTCAGTGTATGTGTTCCCTCCTCTGCCTCTCATACCCAAGGTACTGAGATTGATAAGATGGAGAGGAGTAAGCACTATATTCGTGGCGCCGGATTGGCCAAGAAGGACTTGGTAACCGGAACTTCAAGAGATGCTCACGGAGGATCCGTGGCCTCTACCTCTTAGAAGGGACCTGCTCCAGCAAGGACCCTGTCTGTTCCAAGACTTACCGCGGCTGCGTTTGACGGCATGGCGGTTGAATGCCGGATCCTGAAGGAAAAAGGCATTCCGGATGAAGTCATCCCTATCCTGATCAAAGCCAGGAAGGATGTAACCGCAAAACATTATCACCGCATTTGGCAAAAATATGTTGCGTGGTGCGAGGCCAGTAAGGCCCGATGGAGGAAATTCAACTGGGTCGATTCCTACATTTCCTGCAAACAGGAGTGTCTATGGGCCTGAAATTGAGGTCCATTAAGGTTCAAATTTCGGCTCTGTCAATTTTCTTCCAAAAAGAACTAGCTTCAGTCCCTGAAGTTCAGACGTTTGTAAAAGGGGGTACTGCATATACAGCCTCCTTTTGTGCCTCCAGTGGCACTTTGGGATCTCAATGTAGTTTTTGGGTTCCAAAAGTCACATTGGTTTGACCCACTTAAATCTGTGGAGTTAAAATATCTCACAGGAAAAGTGGTCATGCTGTTGGCCCTGGCCTGGGCCGGGCGCGTGTCAGAATGGGCGGCTTTATCCTGTAAAAGCCCTTATCTGTTTTTCCATTCGGACAGGGCGGAATTGAGGACTCGTCCTCAGTTTCTCCCTAAGGTGGTTTCAGTGTTCATCTGAACCAACCTATTGTGGTGCCTGCGGCTACTAGGGACTTGGAGGACTCCAAGTTGCTAGACGTTGTCAGGGCCCTGAAAATATATGTTTCCAGGACGGCTGGAGTCAGGAAATCTGACTCGCTGTTTATCCTGTATGCACCCAACAAGCTGGGTGCTCCCGCTTCTAAGCAGACTATTGCTCGTTGGATTTGTAGTACAAGTCAGCTTGCACATTCTGTGGCAGGCCTGCCACAGCCAAAAATCTGTAAATGCCCACTCCACAAGGAAGGTGGGCTCATCTTGGGCGGCTGCCCGAGGGGTCTCGGCTTTACAACTTTGCCGAGCAGCTACTTGGTCAGGAGCAAATACGTTTGTAAATTCTACAAAATTGATACCCTGGCTGAGGAGGACCTGGAGTTCTCTCATTTGGTGCTGCAGAGTCATCCGCACTCTCCCGCCCGTTTGGGAGCTTTGGTATAATCCCCATGGTCCTTACGGAGTCCCCAGCATCCACTTAGGACGTTAGAGAAAATAACAATTTACTTACCGATAATTCTATTTCTCGTAGTCCGTAGTGGATGCTGGGCGCCCATCCCAAGTGCGGATTGTCTGCAATACTGGTACATAGTTATTGTTACCAAAAAATTCGGGTTATTGCTGTAGTGAGCTATCTTTTCTAGAGGCTCCTCTGTTATCATGCTGTTAACTGGGTTCAGATCACAAGTTGTACAGTGTGATTGGTGTGGCTTGTATGAGTCTTACCCGGGATTCAAAATCCTTCCTTTTTGTGTACGCTCGTCTGGGCACAGTATCCTATCTGAGGCTTGGAGGAGGGTCATAGGGGGAGGAGCCAGTGCACACCAGGTAGTCCTAAAGCTTTCTTTAGATGTGCCCAGTCTCCTGCGGAGCCGCTAATCCCCATGGTCCTTACGGAGTCCCCAGCATCCACTACGGACTACGAGAAATAGAATTATCGGTAAGTAAATTCTTATTATTTTTTATTCTGTTTTATATTCCCGTCTGAGTAATTACGCCATAATGTCTAATCTCGGAGTGGCCCCCAGAAGATGTAAAGAAACCGTGTAAATTTTCCATCATTCTGTTTCGTGTAAGCATACAGGTAAGTGATGGCACGGTGGACACTGCAGAAATAAAAAACTCAGCCTTTATCCTACTTAAAAAAAATTACAAAGCCCATAAATCAAGCTTGGTCGGACAAGACAGAATCCACATTAATGGTGGCACATCATATAGGCTGAGGACCCATGTTTCTGGGATATATGGCATAACTCCCTCTTTTCCCACAATAACCTTCCCTTCACCATTCACAATGTCCACCATTGCCCCTTCAGAAGGGTCACAACTTTCCTTTGCTTGTTCCACCTACTCCACAGAGCCCAGGACCATCTCCATGACCATTTCATGTTTATCTGGAGGCCTGGCATCTGGGAGGTTTGTGGCCTGATAGCCACAGAACTGCCAGGTAGTGGGCAAAAAGGATCCACAGCCACCTGAGGAACTGGAGAGTCCAAAGATCGACCCTGCATGAGGTAAAGAAGGGTCAAACACAGGGTCTGTCTTACCTATTTCCTTCCTAAAAGCTGCTCTTTACCCACTTTGGTACCTGTGGGATCCCACTCCAATTTTCCTTGAGAGTCCTTACCTTCAATAATCCCTTCTACACCTACCAGTTCCTTCCCCTTCCAACCACTCCTTTTTAAGCTTTTGACCACCTGCTGTGTGAGTCCCATCCAACTACTCCATTCCTTGACTCATTGGTGTAGCAACTCCCTTCTAACCCCCACACCCACCACACTGCTACACTGCAGTTAAGCTGTGAGGCTTGCTGCTAGCAGTACTCACTAAGCATACACACTCACATCATGATTACACAGCTGTGCCATGTCACAACTGAGGGCCTGAGCTGACGGGAGGAAGCCTCAGTTGTAGGGGCTGAGATGTAGTGGAACCTGGGAGGTTGAATCAGACCCTTGGACATGTAAGTTACACGTAGGAAGATTGCCCGAAGGCGTGACCACGACAACCAAAGTAAAAGTCAATAATCATTTTTTAAACAAGCTCCATGTGTCACAGCAGTGGTAAAATAAATACTATAATCAACAGTAAGTATATCACAGTTCCTGGGTACTACGGGTTGGCAATGGCCACAGGGCTCTGGTAGAATTAGGTACAGTTCTTATTGTCCTTGAGATGGAAAGTCCTTACCAGGCCCGACTGTAGTAGTGAGAATAGCCCAGGAACACACCAGCTGATGTTCCTCGGAAAGCTGGTCCGCTGTTGATGAAGTAGCTGTTGTGGGTACTGGTTGGAACCAGTCAGGTGTTAACACGGAGTGGATGCTGGATGGTACCAGCCAAATGATCGTATGAAGCTTGGGAGCGATGAAATACTGGTACCGGTGGTTTGTGGAAATCTGCAGGAAAAGCACCGGCACTTTAAGAGAAGCTGATCTCTGCTGGAAGCAGATGGATCTGTAGCTGGAAACTGGAGTAGTCACGGAGGACTGCAGAGTCAGGCTGCACCGCAGGTGGTAGGCTGGTGCGGGTCTCTTAGTGGAGGCTGGAGACAGGAGCTGGAAACCTGGAAAAACAACCACTGGAGAGAGAGACTGGAAACAAGGTTTGACAACCAAAGCACTGACGATTTCCTGGTTCAGGCACAGGATATTTATACCTGCAGCAAGGCAGGCATTGGCTGAACAATTATGCAGATTCCAGTAGAGCAGCGGATTGGTGGAAACTGAGGCATATGATAGAAACCAACATGGCTGCGCCCATGTTAGCACTTGGAGGGAAAGCTAGTTTGAGAAACCATGTGGAGATTCAGTAGTAATGGCGGCGCACGCCGAGGAGGGCAGGAGACGCCACACTGACAACTTGCATACTGGAACCACATGGATGACAGCGGAGGCCGTGGCAGGCATGAGACGCCACACTGATGAATCTGTATACTGGAAACAGGAACGGCGGCAGAGGCCACGGAGGGCTGGAGACGCCATTCTAAGACTTAACATGAAGCCGCTTGTGACATCGCTTTAGAGTGACAGGAGGGAGATGTACAATATGGACATCAGCAACGCAGGCGAGATCCGTCCCTGGAACGCTGAGCCAGCCTCAGGAGACATCTGAATGGTAAGTAATGGCGTCCAGATACCCGGATTGTGACATGCCAGAGACACTGTCTCACTGACAACCAGGATGAGACACTCCCAGAAAGGCATGTATGTATGAGTACGGAGAGAGTGGGTGCAGTGGGGCTGCATCACTGACAACCAGGACGAGACACTCCCAGAAAGGCATGTCTGTATGAGTACGGAGAGAGTGGGCGCAGTGGGGCTTCATGACTGACAGCTGAGCCTGTCACGTCAGTGAGGTGGATGGGGCATCCCATTCCCAGTTGGAACAGCACACTATATGTAAGAGCCGGAGCGGTGCAGGGCTACTGGCTGACAGCCTATCATCTCGGTGCAGCGGCAGAAGTCTGTAAATGATGGGAAATAACATCTGGCCCATGGCTACTGTGAGGAAATGAGATGTCTGTGACAATATAGCTATGCCTCATTTCTCATGTCAGATATGTACTTTTTATCCCCATATCCCTATACATTCATCTGTTTCCTCATTCTCCATAACATGTCCATTACTGCTCACCCAATATTGTGTTTAAATCAACCTTAATATTAATATATGCAATTGTGTTACGTTATCTGTTACAACTTTAGATAATGTATTCATGTTAGACCTGGTTTTCTATTGTTTACTACCACCACAGTGGACACTCAAAGGTTGAGTCATATAAGGTACCATTGTCCCTTTTTGTTTACTCCCTATTGTCCAACAGTGAGCTGACCAGACATGGTTGATCTCTGGCTGATGTAATCACGTTGATTAGAATATGTATTGTATTCCAATGCTGTAAGATCCTTAGACAAATATGTCACACACACCCCTGCTATATGAAGCTACTGGTAGAGCTAACCAGAGAGTTGAAAGGAGAGATTCTATGCTCTCTGACTAAGAAGTGTGCTGAGCTGTTTATAGCCCATTCTGTTCAATAAACCACCGTTGTTTTTTTATCTACCACTGTGCCTGAGTGATTTGGAACTCTGTATCTTCACAGCTACTATCAATGGCGGGTAACTACCTGGCTCTCTGCCTTTGATGGTAAAACTAGGTATCATCAGGTAGACCATCGATGATTCCTGATCATCAATGGTTGATGGACAATCCTAGACCGGACCCTGAGAGACCACAGCCACCACCGGATCCACAATGTGTACCTGGAAGCTGCCACATCTGGCACTTTGTCACCCGCCATCAGATCTACCTTCTCCTAGAGAGCCACCTCTCCACAGCTTTCCACATCTAGGCTGGAACTCTGCAGGTTTCCTTCACCACCTGCTTGGATCTCCTTTTGCATCAGCATCCCGGCCAGCCTCACACAGGTCCATGGAATCAGCATTATGATAACTTTTGACTCTATTTGCTGCAGCTGCTGTATAGTTCCTGTGATTTCCTCCAGCTTATTAACCAGCTCCTCATTTCATGTAACTCTATCCCAGCTGCTGCAAGTTTTTTCTCCTGCAGGGTCCACAGGTTATCCACAGAATAACATTGGGATATGATGACGCAACAGTGGATTTGCACCAAACGGTCAAAGCTTTTGGCCTCCCAGCATGCAGTGGGCCCGTCCATATGTCCCCACCTCCTGGCTCAGGCAAATCAGTTTTTTGTTTGGTGTAGCAGGAGCCAGACCATAGTGAAGAGGGCTGCTGGTTTTTAGCAGCCATAAGCTTTCTTATTTTATTTCTATAGTCTATTTTTCTTGAGTGATCTTTCTAAAAAGCGTCTTACACATACCTTAGAAAGAGTCGCTCCAACAATTCCTCGCCGGGTCGTGACCACGCTTACCCATGAGTACAGTGCTGTTTAGGCGGGAGTCTGCATCGGATATACTAGCAAGTCCAGCAGAAGTTATCAGTCTGTGGCTGGAGCATGGGGAGAAGGTAAGGCATCGGCTCTGCTTAGAGGGGGAACACGGACACAGCTGCACTGTTTTGGAGGAGACTACCAAACAGTCACTGACGCAGCTGCCACCTAGGGTGCACCAGCACTAGGCCTTAGGGATCATAGGCTCCTGAGGTAGTATGGGATTGATGTCACCAGTGGGGAGTCAGATGCTCCCCTGTTCACCCCTCCCCCCGGTTCATGACCAGTTCCATCCGAGTCTCCCGCCATGAACCATTTTCCCGCTTTCGCCTGAGACGCTGTGTATCTAAAAAGACCCAGTCGTAACATAGGCGTCTGTGTTCACTGTAGGTTCACGAGGCGAGTGTGTACACTATTAGCGTCTGGATCCACTCAGCGTTCGCTAATGTATTGATCAGTCCTGGAAGCAGGGTGAGTCTCCCTGTATCACATTCTACTGAGCACGGGTAATACAGCACTAAGTCTCTATCTACCTTTTGAGTACGAATAGTTGGATAAGTGCCGGATGCATACGAGTCTAATAATTATTACTGTTGTTTCTTTTGCTATGCGTCTGAATACGGTTAAACTCCTATATAAGGTAATAGTTACATAGTTACATAATTAGTGAGGTTGAAAAGAGGCAAAATGCCCATCGGGTTCAACCTGTATTCTGTGATCAGCTGATCATATTATAATGTACCTGCTGATGTAATGCTTAGTACCAATTGACAACAATGACTCTTACCACTCCCAGAATAATGTCACTGTGGTAAATGCTATAACCCTGGATTCCCTTTCCAGTTAGAAATTTGTCTAATCGGTTTTTAAATGCATTTACAGAGTCTGCCATTACTATCTTCTCCGGCAGGAAGTTCCACATTTTTATTGCCCTTACCGTGAAGAACCCTTTCCTACTTTGTATATGGAATTTTCTCTCCTCTAGCCTCAGCAAGTGCCCACGTGTCCTATACAGAGTTCTTTTAATAAACAAATCCGCTGCTAGCTCCTTGTGCTGACCCTTTACATATTTGTAGATATTAATGTCTCCTCTTAGGTTCCGTTTTTCTAGTGTATACATATTTTTCTTACGTCCTAGAGGATTCTGGGGTCCATTTTAGTACTATGAGGTATAGACGGGTCCGCAGGAGCCTTCACACTGTTAAAAAGTCTTAAAGTGCCTAACCGGCTCCTCCCTCTATGCCCCTCCTCCAGACCTCAGTTTAGAAAATGTGCCCGGGATACTGGATGCACACTACTGGAGCTCTACAGAGTTCTGCTAGAAAAAGACATTGTTAGGTTTATTATTTTCATGGAAGCTGCTGGCAACACCTTCCCTGCTTCGTGGGACTTAGGGGAGGAAGTAGGAACCAACTTCTCATTTAGTTCAATGGCTCTGCTTCCGCGCACAAGACACCATTAGCTCCTGAAGGGTACTGAACACAGCCCAAGCCTGGCTAGCGCTCACTCCCACAGCACTGCCGCCACCCCCTAACAGCCAGAAGTCAGAAGACTGGTGAGTATATTACCGGAGTCCTACCAGAGAGGAGTCCTCCGGTCATCGTTGGTGGCTCACAGGTACAAGCGCAGTGGCGGGACGCTGCGCAGCCATGTCTCGGAGTGCAGAGCGCACAGAGAGGGTGCGCTCTGGGCGACATGAAAAATCCTTACTCTCACTGGCCACATCGCAAATACATGTTAGCCGCTGGTTTGCCAGTATAAAAATATTCCATATTGTTGAGGCAAAATCGCGCCATTACAGGGGGCGGGACTTCTCAGCTTGCCAGGATACTCACTAGCCGCCATTTTCTCCTGCCACAGTGATGCTGCTGAACGCTGTCTTCTCCTCATAACAACGCTGACACAAGTACCAGGTTGTTATAGAGGGGGGAGGGAGTGTTTTATTACATTAGGTCAGTGTACCTAATATTGGAAAAAGCGCTGTAGTTTTGTGTAGTTATTATACATATTCTACTTATTAGGCGCAGTGTGTGGACTGGCAAATCCCTCTGTTTCTCTGACAGACCTTAGTGCGAGTCTGTCTCCGATAGCTCCCCTGTGTGATAGTGGTGTGTGTGTACACGTGTGTAACATGTCAGACAATGGAGAGACCTCTTCCCCAGAGGAACCCATTCTAGATACACAGGAGGGTAATGTAGTGGCCCTTCCTTCTCAGAAGGAGCCGATGTGGATGAGAAAATTGCAAAGTAATATGTCAAAGCTTGCTAAAAAATTCTCTGAGTCTGAACAACAAAGTATTGGAGAGTCTGTGGAGGATGTACTTTTTCCTGACCCATCCACGTCATCCACTTGGGACCCTTCCAGTTCCCAAGGAGGTCTCTGGCGCAGGTTATACAAGGGGACACAGACACAGATTCTGACACTGAACTCGACACTGGGGAATTGAGGGGGGTAGACCCCAAATTAGCCAAAAGCATACAATGTATGATAATCGCTATTAAAGAGGTGTTAGAGATTACAGATGCAACACCTGAACCTGGGGAAAATACTTATTTTCATTTGAAAAAAAAAATATGTGGTGACTTTTCCTCCTTCAAAGGAATTGAATACATTCTTTGAAGATTCCTGGTCTAACACAGAAAAGAAATATAATTTCACTAACGTCCTAGAGGATGCTGGGGACTCCGTAAGGACCATGAGGATAGACGGGCTCCGCAGGAGACATGGGCACTAAGAAAGACTTTAGACTATGGGTGTGCACTAGCTCCTCCCTCTATGCCCCTCCTCCAGACCTCAGTTTATTACTGTGCCCAGAGGAGATGGGTGTAATTACAGGAGCTCCCCTGAGTTTCTGTTAAGAAAGTATTTTGTTAGGTTTTTTATGTTCAGGGAGCTCTGCTGGCAACAGACTCCCTGCAGCGAGGGACTGAGGAGAGAGAAACAGACCTACTTTAAGTAGCCTCTGTTTCTTAGGCTACTGGACACCATTAGCTCCAGAGGGATCGGTACGCAGGTCTCACCCTCGCCGTCCGTCCCGGAGCCGCGCCACCATTCCTTCTCGCAGAGCCAGAAGATAGAAGCCGGGTGAGTATGAGAAGAAAAGAAGACATCATGATCTTCACTGAGGTAACGCACAGCAGCGCAGCTGTGCACCATTGCTCCCATACACCTCACACAGAGCAGTCACTGTAAGGGCGCAGGGGGGGCGTCCTGGGCAGCAATAAAACACCTTTCTGGCAAAATAATCTTATATACAGCTAGTAATTAAGGCTAGGAAGGATGTCACAGCTAAACATCACCGTATATGGTAAAAGTATGTTTCTTGGTGTGAGGCCAGGAATGCTCCTACGGAAGAATTCCATCTGGGCCGTTTCCTGCACTTCCTACAGACAGGAGTGAATTTGGGCCTAAAGTTAAGCTCCATTAAGGTTCAGATTTCGGCCCTATCCATTTTCTTTCAAAAATAATTGGCTTCTCTCCCAGAAGTACAGACTTTTGTGAAGGGAGTGCTGCATATTCAGCCTCCTTTTGTACCTCTGGTGACACCTTGGGACCTTAACGTGGTGTTAAGTTTTCTTAAGTCGCACTGGTTTGAACCGCTGGAATCGGTGGAGTTAAAATATCTCACCTGGAAGGTGGTCATGTTGTTAGCCTTGGCTTCAGCTAGGCGAGTATCAGAATTGGCGGCTTTGTCTCATAAAATACCCTATCTGGTTTTCCATGTCGATAGAGTGGAGTTGTGGACCCGTCCTCAATTCCTGCCTAAGGTGGTATCATCCTTTCATATGAACCAGCCTATTGTGGTGCCTGTGGCTACACGTGACTTGGAAGATTTCAAGTCCCTTGATGTGGTCAGGGCTTTGAAGATTTATGTGGCCAGAACGGCTAGAGTCAGAAAAACAGAATCACTGTTTGTCCTGTATGATGCCAACAAGGTTGGCGCTCCTGTTTCAAAGCAGACTATTGCTCGCTGGATTTGTAACACCATTCAGCAGGCTCATTCTACGGCTGGATTGCCGTTGCCTAAATTGGTTAAGGCCCATTCCACTAGGAAGGTGGGCTCTTCTTGGGCGGCTGCCCGAGGGGTCTCGGCATTATAGCTGTGCCGAGCTGCTACTTGGTCAGGTTCAAACACTTTTTGCAAAGTTCTACAAGTTTGATACCCTGGCTGAGGAGGACCTCTTGTTTGCTCAATCGGTGCTGCAGAGTCATCTGCACTCTCCCGCCCGTTTGGGAGCTTTAGTATAATCCCCATGGTCCTTACGGAGTCCCCAGCATCCTCTAGGATGTTAGTGAAAATAAGATTTTAAACCTACCGGTAAATCTTTTTCACGTAGTCCGTAGAGGATGCTGGGCGCCCGTCCAAAGTGCGGACTACTTCTGCGAGACTTGTATATAGTTTTGCTTACATAAGGGTAATGTTATGGTTTCATCGGTTTTGTGCCGATGCTATGTTGTTTCATACTGTTGACTGGTTCTTGTGTTCCTAGTTATATGGTGTGTTTGGTGTGTGCTGGTATGAATCTTGCCCTTGGATTGCTAAAATCCTTTCCTCGTACTGTCCATCTCCTCTGGGCACAGTTTCTCTAACTGAGGTCTGGAGAAGGGGCATAGAGGGAGGAGCCAGTGCACACCCATAGTCTAAAGTCTTTCTTAGTGCCCATGTCTCCTGCGGAGCCCGTCTATCCCCTTGGTCCTTACGGAGTCCCCAGCATCCTCTATGGACTACGTGAAAAAGATTTTCTGGTAGGTTTAAAATCTTATTATTCCTAGAAGGATACGTTTAGCGTATCCCTTCCCTGAAGAGGACAGGAACAGATGGGAATCACCCCCCCATGGTAGACACTTCAATTTCTAGGCTGTTTAAGAAAATAATTTTACCTGCCCCAGGGTCAGCTTCGTTAAAAGAACCTGCTGACTGTAAATTAGAAACAGCCTTAAAGTCCCTTTATATGACTACCAGAACGTTACTTAGACCCACGATTACTTGTGCATGGGTCGGTAACACTGTGGAAAAATGGTCAGACAACGTTCTTGCAAATATAGACACAGTTGATAAAGATGAAATGGTCTTAACTCTAGGTCACATAAAAGATTCTGCAGGTTACTTGGTGGAAGCTGTAACGGACGCAGCCCCAGCTGGCTCATGAGGAGTACTTTTTTCCAGCCTGTTTCTGGATTCAGTGCGTTAGTGTAAAGAGACAGGACAGAACTTGGTTATCACCTATACAGCATGCTGCCTGGATTCCCAATAGAACTGGACATCACATATTATTGTGAAACATTATCCCTCTGTCATATGTGTTTGTGTTTATCAGGGAATAATATGTCTAGCCTGATGTTTTGTACAGAATGCATATGAAGATGTATATATATGAATGTATTGGTTATTGTGTTATAGTTTGTAAAATAATGTCCCCGTCCCCCCGTCCCCATCCCATGTGACTGCTATGTTAACCTGTTTGTTTGGTGTTGGAGATACAGCCAGTCTCAGATGTCAGTCCATACACCCCCCTCATTCTTCCCCACACAATGGATTCCAGGCTACACAATCAGATTAATTAAGGTTCATTTAGTTAACATCTATTGTGTGCTAGAGGACATGCCTGGACATGTTAAAGTAGGTCTATCTGAAAGTGTTCTGTAGTCAGCCCCTTTAATGTAACCCACCCAATACAGAGTCAGAAGGTGTCGCCTTATGGTAGGACAGACAAAGGTTTGAGGATAACAGAGGCTATTGAAACAGAGAGTGCACGGAAGTTCCTGGCCTGAGAGGAGTGATGTGTTTGGCTTCTGAAAGCTACTGGGAAGATAGTGCTGCCAGTGTGCTGAGGCCTAGAAGCATTGTTGGGATCTGCTGGTTTCAAGAGGCTACTGGACGTGCACTGAGGGGGAGATCTACACAGAAGGGGACTTAGTAAGTAGGATACCATCCTGGCATGTAATAGTTACTGTTTTGTGTACTGTGTGTGTATTTTTACAATAAAGGGCATTTGCCACTTTACTAAACTGTTTACCTGAGTGATCTGAGAATCCGTATCTTCACAGAAGCTATGAAGGATATTGGTTTGCTGGGTTCCAAATCCTCAGCTATGGCAATTTTGGCTCGTAGAGCACTGTGGATTCTCCAATGGAATGCAGATGCGGAATCAAAGAGAAATATTGAGGCGCTCCCCTACAATGGTGAGGTCCTCTTTGGCGACAAGCTGGATGCCATGATTTCAACAACTACCTCAGGCAAATCAGCATTTCTCCCTTCTGCAGCAGCAACCGCTAAGAAAGCATATCATTCTCATACGATGCAGTCCTTTCGGCCCAACAGATACAAAAAGGCCAAAAATGCCCGCTTCTCCGCAGGAAGAGGGCGGGGAAGAGGTAGGAAGCCTACCACACCATCAGGCTTGCAGGAGCAGAAATCAACCGCTGCTTCTGCAAAAATCACAGCATGATGCTGGGACTCCCCTGCTGTATTATCAGGTGGGGGCGCGTCTAAAGATCTTCAATCAGGTCTGGGTGCACTCAGATCTGCATCCTTGGATAATACAAATATTATCTCAAGGTTACAAGTAAGAGTATCAAGAGCTCCCCATGCCGATTTTTCAAATCAGCCTTACCAGTTTCTGTTCAAGACAGAGGAAAGGTCCTGGACGCATTACACAAATTATGTCATGACAAAGTCATTTCCTTGGTTCCTGTACTACACCAGGAACAGGGATTTTATTCAAGCCTGTTTGTGGTACCAAAGCCGGACGGCTCGGTCAGACCGATTCTAAACCTAAAATCTCTGAACCTTTTATTTAAGAAGATTCAAATTCAAGATGGAATCCCTGAGAGCGGTGGTCTCCAGTTTGGAGGAGAAGGAATTTATGGTGTCAGTGGACATCAAGGATGCTTATTTGCATGTTCCAATTTACCCTCCACACCAAGCATACCTGAGGTTTGCGGTTCAGGACTGCCACTACCAGTTCTAGATGTTACCTTTCAGGCTCTCCACGGCGCTAAGAATATTCCCGATCTTCAGGAGTTACTGGTAAAAGATCCTTGGCCTCTTCCTCTTCGAGAGGACCTGCTTCAGCAAGGGCCATTGGTTTATCAAGACTTACCGTGGTTGTGTTTGATGGCATGGCTGTTGAGTGCCAGATCCTAGCCCAAAAGGGTATTCCCAATAAAGTAATTCCCACACTTATTCAAGCCAGGAAAGGAGTAATGTCTAGACATTATCATCGCATTTGAAGAAAATGTCTCCTGGTGTGAATCCAAGGAGTTTCAATTAGGGCGTCTTCTCCTATTTCTACAGGCTGGTGTGGATGCAGGTTTAAGATTGAGATCTATCAAGGTCCAGATTTCGGCCTTGTCCATTTTCTTTCAGAGGCAATTGGCTTCACTTCCTGAGGTTCGGACGTTCATAAAGGGGGTTCTGCTCATCCAACTACCATTTGTGCCTCTTGCGGCACCATGGGATCTTAACGTGGTGTTGCAGTTCCTTAAATCTGATTGGTTTGAGCCTCTACAGGAGGTGGAGTTAAAGTTTCTCACTTGGAAAATGGTCATGCTGTTGGCCTTGGCATCAGGCAGAAGGGTGTCTGCGTTAGCGGCTTTGTCTCACAAGAGCCCTTATTTGATCTTTCGTGAAGATAGGGCTGAACTGCGGACGCGTCAGCAATTTCATCCTAAGGTTGTATCTTCCTTCTATGTGAATCAATCTATTGTGGTGCCAGTGGCTTCTGACACCTCAGCTGTTTCTAAGTCCTTGGATGCCATCAAAGCTCTGAGGACTTATGTCACGAGAACAGCTCGTGTAAGGAAAACAGAAGCATTGTTTATCCTCTATGATCCCCACAAGATTAGGTGTCCTGCTTCTAAGCAGACTATTCCACACTGGATCAGAAGTACGATTCAGCATGCTCAGTCCACGGCAGGTTTGTGGTTACCGAGTGCCCAGGGGGTCTCGGCTTTACAGATTTGCAGAGCAGCTACTTGATCAGGGGCAAACACGTTTGCTAAGTTTTACAAGTTTGACACCTTGGCTGCTGACGACCTTCAATTTGTCAGTCAGTTCTGCAGGAACTAACGCACCTTCCCGCCCATACTGGGAGCTTTGTAACATCCCCATGGTACTAAAGTGGACCCCAGCATCCTCTAGGACGTAAGAGAAAATAGGATTTTAATATACCTACCAGTAAATCCTTTTCTCGTAGTCTGTAGAGGATGCTGGGCGCCCGCCCAGTGCTCCTTTTTCTTGCATTATGTTAACATGTGTTGAGTTGTTCTTCAGCAGTTGCTGTTATGTTATTCATGCTCGCTGGCATGTTTTCTGTTGTATGCCATGTTGTGCGGCATGGCTGAACGGTGTGAGCTGGTGTGAATCTCGCCACTCACTTAAATATATCCTTCTCTCGAAGTTGTCCGTCTCCTCGGGCACAGTTCCTATACTGAGGTCTGGAGGAGGGGCAAAGAGGGAGGTGCCAGTTCACACTGTTAAAAAGTCTTAAAGTGCCGAAGGCTCCTACGGACCCGTCTATACCCCATGGTACTAAAATGGACCCCAGCATCCTCTACGGACTACGAGAAAGGATTTTCCGGTAGGTATATTAAAATCCTGTTTTAACTAAGCAAGCCTTTCCTTGTACTCGTGTCTCTAGCCCTTTAATCAATTTAGTAGCCCGCCTTTGAACCCTTTCTAGTTCTCCTATATCTGTTTTATAATATGGTGCCCAGAACTGAACACAATATGCCAGATACAGACGTACCAATGATTTGTACAGTGGCAGGATTACATCCTCGTCCCTTGTCTCAATGCCCCGTTTTATGCATGCGAGCACTTTACTTGCCTTTTTGCAGCATTTTGACATTGTGTACTGTAAGCCTATTATCCATGAGCACCCCCAAATCTTTTTCCACCACAGTTACCCCTATAATTTCCCCATTTAGAGTGTACGATGTTTGTGTGTTTTTTGTCCCAAAATGCATAATTTAGCATTTTTCTATATTGAACCTCATTCCCCATTTAGACGCCCAGGCTTCTAGTTTAAAAAAGTCATTTTGTAGAGACTCCACATCGCTATCTGAATTAATTACCTTACACAGCTTAGTATCATCCACAAAGATTGACACTGTGCTTTCCAGGACTATTCCTAGATTGTTGATAAATATATTGAACAGTAGCGGGCCAAGTACGGACCCTTGTGGTATTCCGCTGACTACTGGTGCCCAGCTGGAGAACATCCCGTTGACCACTACTCGTTGTACTCTGTTATCCAGCCAATTACCTATCCATGTACAAATAGTATATCCTAGACCAAGTTCCCTTAATTTGATGATAAGTCTCCTGTGAGGCACTGTTTCGAAGGCTTTTGCAAAATCTAAATACACCACATCCACTGCTTTTCCCTGATCAATATTCTTGCTCCCTTCCTCGTAGAAGCTAATTAAGTTAATTTGACATGAGCTGTCCCTTACAAACCCATGCTGACATTTGCTAATAATCTTATTAACCTGCAGATAATCCTCTATGCTATCCCTCAAGATACCTTCCAATATTTTGCCCACTGTAGAGGTTAAGCTAACTGGTCTATAGTTACCAGGATTATTTTTAGTTCCCTCTTTAAATAAAGGCACTACCTCTGCTATGCGCCAATCCTTAGGTACCTTGCCTGATCTGATTGAACTGTGGAAAATCAAGTATAGGGGTTTTGCTAGCTAAACTCCATAATAACCCTAAGATGAAAACCATCTGGGCCTGGTGATTTATTAATCTTTATTTTGCTTAGTCTCTCCAGGACAACAAGTATCCAGCCAAGAGTCATTACCTTCACTATATTTATGCACTACTTTCTCCGACTGATCCTCCCTGGTGAATACTGAGGAAAAAATTGTTCAGTATTTCCGCTTTTATTTTATCATCATTTATCAAACCTCCCAATTCATCTTTTAATGGGCCTAAGTTCTCCTTCTTTAACCTTTTACTGTTTATGTATTTATATAACTTTTTAGGATTGCTTTTACTCTCTATAGCAATTTGCTTTTCGTTTACAATTTTTTCTGCGATCATTACTTTTTTGCATTTTTATTGCATTCCTTGTAATGCTGGAATGACTCCTCCCCTCCATTAGATTTAAATGTTTTTAAAGCACGCCTCTTTTTAACCATTGCTTCTTTGACCTCCTTATTAAGCCATATTGGTTTGTTTTTAGTACGCCTGCGTTTACTGTTCATAGGAATGAATTTGTGAATATTGCTATCAAGCAACCCTTTTAAAGCATCCCACATTTCCGTTGTGTCTTTACCATGAACCAAAACTTCCCAATCAATCTCGTTTAGTGCCTGTCTCAGCATATTGAAATTAGCTTTTCTAAGGTTAAATGTTTTAGTTGTTCACTTATAGCTGTTTCTTGAAACTGACGTTGAATGTGATCATATAGTGGTCACTGTTTCCCAATGTCTCCCCAACTTTAGTGTTTAATATAATGTCCACAATATTGGTAATAACTAGGTCCAGAATAGTTTTACCTCTAGTTGGGTCCTCGACTAATTGAGTTAAGCGTTGATCCTTTAATGTATTTAAGAACCTGCTGCTCCTAGTTTTTACACATGAAACGTTACTCCAATTTATATCAGGATAGTTAAAATCCCCTAACACTAGGATGTCCCCC